>NC_133368.1:49442347-49592845 GCF_049309525.1 Garra rufa | reverse complement strand
TTTAAGATTTATTTATTAAATTTAAAAAAAAAAAGTTAAATTACTGTCGTCAGGTATTTGCATTAAATCCCAAATTCTTATTTCTGTAATATAAAAAACTGAATTAATAAATATTTTGCATAAAGAAACTGTAGCATATATTAAGATTTGCATTCTAATATTAATTTAATCAATTATGCACATTCTTTTATTACATTTAATATTAGTTTTCGGCATATTTTACCTAAAAGTCAACAAAGAAATAATGAATTATATTTTGCATAAAGAAATTAAGCCTATATTAAGATTTTTTTCAGTAATTTTAATTATCCAGTATTTCATACAAAACTATTATTGCTGTAATTAAAAAGATAATAATAATTTGATATTTTGCATTAAGAAAATAAACCCTATATTTAATTTATTATTATTATTTGCATTGAGAAATCATTGAAAATAATTAATGACATCATATTAGATTAAATATATTAATTAAATACTTATATATTCAATATTATATAGTGAAATATTAATATATTTGTACTTAAATCTAATTATACATAAACAATTGTGTATTTATAAATAAAAAAATCTCTATGTATACACACTTGTTTGTTTTAATGTAAAAATAATGTAAAATAATTAATAAAACAATTATATTTTAATATAAATATATTTATAATATTTTATTACTAATATAAAGTTATATAGTACAATTATACAGTATATAAATAATTTTATTACACCCAATTTTTTTATTGCTGTAGTTGAAAAAAAAACAACAACCCAGTAATAATAAATTATATTTTGCATAAAGAAAATGTAGCATGTATTAAGATTTGCATTGTGACATTAATTTAATAAATGATGCACATTTCATTCAAAATTCTTATTCTTATACCTTAATGTGCAAAAGTAATGTTTTTTAAGTATTTACATAGTAGTTTTATTTGCTAAAATGCCTTTAATTTATGCTGATTTAAATAAGAGAAACATTAAATTTTTATAGTAATACTGTAGAAAATACTATATCTACTGATGAGAATAATATAAAAGTGAAGTATCCTAAAAATAAAAAAGTAACCAATAATTAGTTACAAAAAATAACATTATTAACATGAACCAAAAAATTAAGCATTAGTTATTTTACTGAACTATCACAAATAAATAATAAAGAGTTGTATTTATTAACTAGCATTAAAAAAATTGCTGTACAAATGTTTTGTTTAATGTTCATGTTGATAAATGCATTAATTAATTTTAACAAATGAGAGCTTGTAGTAAATTGTTACCAAATTATATTCTTTAGATGATTTAAATATTAATATATTTTACGCATGAATAATTTCTCATTTTTCCTTTTGATATGGGGGTGAGATGTAAGTGGGAAGCTAAAGGTTGTCAGAACATGTTTCATTGAGTTCTATGCTCCTAAAATTTTAAATATGAGGGCAAAAAATTACTCTATAAGAGTTTTTGGATTATATTTATATGATATGGTATAGTTTAGCAATATTGCATGAACAAGAGTGTTGCATGACTGCAAATCAATGTGATATGGATTTTGTACAACAGTTTAATAAACAATCAGTTAATATTGTGTTTTAGACACAATATGGTCTGTTTTTGCTCAATTTCGTAAACTGTTGAGCATCTCTGAGTGACGTACAGCTGTGATTCGTTACTGAATGAACTGATTTTGATGCTTTTGAACAAATCAAGTGAGTCAGTGATTCAGTGAGTCATTCATTTCTGAATGAATCAGCTGTTTGTCTTTATGAATGAGTCACTGAATCATCAGCTCACTTGATTTGTTCAAACAGCTGATTTGTTCAGATATGAAGCAAGTGACTGACCTAATTAGGCGAGGGGATTATTCAGTGACTTGTTCATGAAAACAGTCACTTGCTTCATTTCTGAACGAATCAGCTGTTTGAACGAATTCATTTTTCAATGACTCGTTCATAAGGACAGCAATTTCGTTCAAAGAAAGCAAAAGTCTTTTGCTTCATGTCTGAATGAATCACCTGTTTAAACAAATCAATTGAGTCAATGATTCAGTGACTCATTCATAAAGACAGTCGCTTGATCATTTCTGAACAAATCAGCTGTTTAAACAAATCAAGTGAGTCAATGATTCAGTGACTCGTTCAAGACAGTCACTTGATTCATTTCTGAACGAATCAGCTGTTTGAACAAATCAAGTGAGTCAATGATTCTGTGACTCATTCATAAAGACAGTCGCTTGATCATTTCTGAACGAATCAGCTGTTTGAACAAATCAAGTGAGTCAATGATTCAGTGACTCATCCATAATGAGAGTCACTTGCTTTGTTTCTGAGCAAATCAGCTGTTTGAACAAATCAAGTGAGCCAATGATTCAGTGACTTGTTCATAAAGACAGTCGCTTGATCATTTCTGAACGAATCAGCTGTTTGAACAAATCAAGTGAGTCAATGATTCTGTGACTCATTCATAAAGACAGTCGCTTGATCATTTCTGAACGAATCAGCTGTTTGAACAAATCAAGTGAGTCAATGATTCTGTGACTCATTCATAAAGACAATCGCTTGATCATTTCTGAACGAAACAGCTGTTTGAACAAATCAAGTGAGTCAGTGATTCTGTGACTCATTCATAAAGACAGTCACTTGATCATTTCTGAACGAATCAGCTGTTTGAAAAAATCAAGTGAGTCAATGATTCTGTGACTCATTCATGAAGACAGTCGCTTGATCATTTCTGAAACGAATCAGCTGTTTGAACAAATCAAGTGAGTCAATGATTCAGTCACTCATTCATAAAGACAGTCGCTTGATCATTTCTGAACAAATCAGCTGTTTGAACAAATCAAGTGAGTCAATGATTCTGTGACTCATTCATAAAGACAATCGCTTGATCATTTCTGAACAAATCAGCTGTTTGAACAAATCAAGTGAGTCAATGATTCTGTGACTCATTCATAAAGACAATCGCTTGATCATTTCTGAACAAATCAGCTGTTTGAACAAATCAAGTGAGTCAATGATTCTGTGACTCATTCATAAAGACAGTCGCTTGATCATTTCTGAACGAATCAGCTGTTTGAACAAATCAAGTGAGTCAGTGATTCTGTGACTCATTCATAAAGACAGTCGCTTGATCATTTCTGAACGAATCAACTGTTTGAACAAATCAAGTGAGTCAGTGATTCTGTGACTCATTCATAAAGACAGTCGCTTGATCATTTCTGAACAAATCAGCTGTTTGATCAAATCAAGTGAGTCAATGATTCTGTGACTCATTCATAAAGACAGTCGCTTGATCATTTCTGAACGAATCAGCTGTTTGAACAAATCAAGTGAGTCAATTATTCTGTGACTCATTCATAAAGACAGTCGCTTGATCATTTCTGAACGAATCAGCTGTTTGAACAAATCAAGTGAGTCAGTGATTCTGTGACTCATTCATAAAGACAGTCGCTTGATCATTTCTGAACGAATCAACTGTTTGAACAAATCAAGTGAGTCAGTGATTCTGTGACTCATTCATAAAGACAGTCGCTTGATCATTTCTGAACGAATCAGCTGTTTGAACAAATCAAGTGAGTCAATGATTCTGTGCCTCATTCATAAAGACAGTCGCTTGATCATTTCTGAACGAATCAGCTGTTTGAACAAATCAAGTGAGTCAATGATTCTGTGACTCATTCATAAAGACAGTCACTTGATCATTTCTGAACGAAACAGCTGTTTGAACAAATCAAGTGAGTCAATGATTCAGTCACTCATTCATAAAGACAGTCGCTTGATCATTTCTGAACAAATCAGCTGTTTGAACAAATCAAGTGAGTCAATGATTCTGTGACTCATTCATAAAGACAGTCGCTTGATCATTTCTGAACGAATCAGCTGTTTGAACAAATCAAGTGAGTCAATGATTCTGTGACTCATTCATAAAAACAGTCGCTTGATCATTTCTGAACGAATCAGCTGTTTGAACAAATCAAGTGAGTCAATGATTCAGTGAGTCATTCATTTCTGAATGAATCAGCTGTTTGTCTTTATGAATGAGTCACTGAATCATCAGCTCACTTGATTCGTTCAAACAGTCAATGATTCAGTCACTCATTCATAAAGACAATCGCTTGATCATTTCTGAACAAATCAGCTGTTTGAACAAATCAAGTGAGTCAGTGATTCTGTGACTCATTCATAAAGACAGTCGCTTGATCATTTCTGAACAAATCAGCTGTTTGAACAAATCAAGTGAGTCAATGATTCAGTCACTCATTCATAAAGACAGTCGCTTGATCATTTCTGAACGAATCAGCTGTTTGAACAAATCAAGTGAGTCAATGATTCAGTGACTCATCCATAAAGACAGTCGCTTGATCATTTCTGAACAAATCAGCTGTTTGAACAAATCAAGTGAGTCAGTGATTCTGTGACTCATTCATAAAGACAGTCGCTTGATCATTTCTGAACAAATCAGCTGTTTGAACAAATCAAGTGAGTCAGTGATTCTGTGACTCATTCATAAAGACAATCGCTTGATCATTTCTGAACAAATCAAGTGAGTCAATGATTCTGTGACTCATTCATAAAAACAGTCGCTTGATCATTTCTGAACGAATCAGCTGTTTGAACAAATCAAGTGAGTCAATGATTCAGTCACTCATTCATAAAGACAGTCGCTTGATCATTTCTGAACGAATCAGCTGTTTGAACAAATCAAGTGAGTCAATGATTCTGTGACTCATTCATAAAGACAGTCGCTTGATCATTTCTGAACAAATCAGCTGTTTGAACAAATCAAGTGAGTCAATGATTCAGTCACTCATTCATAAAGACAATCGCTTGATCATTTCTGAACGAATCAGCTGTTTGAACAAATCAAGTGAGTCAATGATTCTGTGACTCATTCATAAAGACAGTCGCTTGATCATTTCTGAACGAATCAGCTGTTTGAACAAATCAAGTGAGTCAATGATTCCGTGACTCATTCATAAAGACAGTCGCTTGATCATTTCTGAACGAATCAGCTGTTTGAACAAATCAAGTGAGTCAATGATTCAGTCACTCATTCATAAAGACAGTCGCTCGATCATTTCTTAACAAATCAGCTGTTTGAACAAATCAAGTGAGTCAATGATTCTGTGACTCATTCATAAAGACAGTCGCTTGATCATTTCTGAACGAATCAGCTGTTTGAACAAATCAAGTGAGTCAATGATTCAGTCACTCATTTATAAAGACAGTCGCTTGATCATTTCTGAACAAATCAGCTGTTTGAACAAATCAAGTGAGTCAATGATTCTGTGACTCATTCATAAAGACAGTCGCTTGATCATTTCTGAACGAATCAGCTGTTTGAACAAATCAAGTGAGTCAATGATTCTGTGACTCATTCATAAAGACAGTCGCTTGATCATTTCTGAATGAATCAGCTGTTTGAACAAATCAAGTGAGTCAATGATTCTGTGACTCATTCATAAAAACAGTCGCTTGATCATTTCTGAACGAATCAGCTGTTTGAACAAATCAAGTGAGTCAATGATTCTGTGACTCATTCATAAAGACAGTCACTTGATCATTTCTGAACAAATCAGCTGTTTGAACAAATCAAGTGAGTCAATGATTCTGTGACTCATTCATAAAGACAGTCGCTTGATCATTTGCTGAACAAATCAGCTGTTTGAACAAATCAAGTGAGTCAATGATTCAGTCACTCATTCATAAAGACAGTCGCTTGATCATTTCTGAACAAATCAGCTGTTTGAACAAATCAAGTGAGTCAATGATTCAGTCACTCATTCATAAAGACAGTCGCTTTATCATTTCTGAACGAATCAGCTGTTTGAACAAATAATGTAAGCCAATGATTCAGTGACTCATCCATAACGAGAGTCACTTTCTTCATTTCTGAACAAATCAGCTGTTTAAACAAATCAAGTGAGTCAATGATTCTGTGACTCATTCATAAAGACAGTCGCTTTATCATTTCTGAACTAATCAGCTGTTTGAACAAATAATGTGAGCCAATGATTCAGTGACTCTTTCATAAAGACAGTCACTTGCTTAATTTCTGAACAAATCAGCTGTTTGAACAAATCAAGTGAGTCAATGATTCAGTGACTCATCCATAACGAGAGTCACTTGCTTTGTTTCTGAGCAAATCAGCCATTTCAACAAATCAAGTGAGCCAATGATTTAGTGACTCGTTCATAAGGACAGTCACTTGCTTCATTTCTGAACGAATCAGCTGTTTGAACGAATTCACTTTTCAGTGACTCGTTCATAAGGACAGTCTTTTGCTTCATGTCTGAATGAATCACCTGTTTGAACAAATCAGTTGAGCCAATGATTCAGTGACTCATTCATAAAGACACTTATTTGCTTCATTTCTGAGCTAATCAACTGTTTGAACAAATCAAGTGAGTCAATGATTCAGTGACTCATCCATAACGACAGTCACTTGCTTCATTTCTGAACGAACCAGCTGTTTGAACGAATCAAGTGAGCCAATGATTCAGTGGCTCATTCATAAAGACAGTCACTTGATTAATTTCTGAACAAATCAGCTGTTTGAACGAATCAAGTGAGTTAATGATTCAGTGACTCATCCATAACGAGAGTCACTTGCTTCATGTCTGAATGAATCACCTGTTTGAACAAATCAATTGAGCCAATGATTCAGTGACTCTTTCGTAAAGACAGTCACTTGCTTCATTTCTGAACAAATCAGCTGTTTGAACAAATCAAGTGAGTCAATGATTCAGTGACTCATCCATAACGAGAGTCACTTGCTTCATTTCTGAACGAACCAGCTGTTTGAACGAATCAAGTGAGTCAATGATTCAGTGACTCATCCATAATGAGAGTCACTTGCTTTGCTTCTGAGCAAATCAGCTGTTTGAACGAATCAAGTGAGCCAATGATTCAGTGACTCATTCATAAAGACAGTCACTTGCTCCTTTTTTGAACAAATCAGAAGTTTGAGTGAATCAAGCGAACCAATGATTCAGTGAATCTGTTCATTATTGTCACTTGCTTCATTTATGAACGAATCAGCTGTTTGAACTAATTCATTTTTCAGTGACTCGTTCATAAGGACAGTCTTTTGCTTCATGTCTGAACGAACCAGCTGTTTGAATGAATCAAGTGAGCCATGATTCAGTGACTCATAAAGACAGTCACTTGCTTTGTTACTGAACTAATTCAAGTCAACAATTCAGTGAGTCAGTCATAAAGACAGTTGTTTGCTTTATTTCTGAATGAATCCGCTGTATGAACAAATTGAGTGAGTAAATAATACAGTGACTTTTTCATAAAACCAATCCTTGCTTCATTTCTGAATGAATCAGTCATTGAATAACTGAATGACTCATTTATTAATATAGCAACTTTCCACCACCAACTTACAGTTTAATTTCATATTTAGTATCATTTTAAATTTTCATATCTCAAACCTATTAATCTCACAGCATTATTTCTGCAAATCTAAACACCACTTCAATTGCAGCTTCTTAAAACAACGTTATGATCACATTCTAGCCTTAAATGTTTGTGTATTAACTTCTATGTTGAATTAAAAAAAAAATAATAATAAAAAAATATATATATATATATATATTTTTTTTTTTATTTTTATTTATTTATTTATTTATTTTTAAGCAATTTGTAGTGGCTATTCAATGCTTTTCTCATTTAACACAATAATGACTTTAAATGATAATTTGTTGGTAATTTCTCAACCAGAATTGAAGTGTGATTACTTATTGATTTTTTAATTGCTATTTTTTAAATAAAAAATATAAATCATTCGACAGCTCTAGTTTGAATTACAAATAAGCAAAAAAATTAACAATGAGAATTAAAATGGAGTCTGTTCTTGACACATATTGTATGCCTATAATATATATTTTTTATATAGCAGCATCAGAATATTTTGATTGATTCTAATCACATGTATATGAACAATTTTCAGCGGTTACATGCCTTTAAAGTTGGGTCTTATCCGTGCGTCATAACCTGATGTTCTGCCCATCAGTTTGTCCAGGAAATCAGAAGGAGACAACGCAGATGAAAATTCACGTCCAGACATTCTCTCATACTCTTTTCCTGTCGTTATCCTGAGACACAGAGCAGTAAGTGTGTCAAGAAACATCAAAAACCATTCACTGTGCTTGTTTTGAGAATTTATTCTTAACTTTCATTATGGTTTTCAATTTTATAACCATAAACTAACATTCCCAGAATGTTACCACAACTGTTATTGCTAATGCAATAAAATGTGACCCTGGACCACAAAACCAGTCATTTGTTTTATTTATTCAGCTATGAAAGATGAATAAATAAGCTTTCCATTGATGTATGGTTTATTAAGATATTTGGCCGAGATACCACTATTTGAAAATCTGCAATCTGAGGGTGCAAAAAGATCTAAATATTGAGAAAATCACCTTTAAAGTTGTCCAAATTAGGTTCTTAGCAATGCATATCATTAATCAAAAATTACGTTTTGATATATTTACGGTAGGAAATTTATTAAATATCTCCATGGAACATTACTTAATATCTTTACTTAAAGAAAAATCGAGAATTTTGACGCTTACAATGTATTGCTGACTATTGCCACAGACTGGTTTTGTGGTCCAGGTTGGTTCAGTAGAACTGAATTTATTTATCTTATGAAAATCTTTTCTCATTTCATATCAGTGCACTTGAGACTCTTTGTCCTTGAGAATAAACTGAGGCAACAAAGCGGGGCTAGTTGTCACACTTTTACTCCACTAAAATAGCTTTCAGGTTGTTTTTATTTTTGAAAGTCAATTTCTGCACAACTACAAACAAGTTATTTACTGTAACAGGTCTACCGTTGTTGTACAAAAAAATAAGATACAGTTCATTTAACACACACTGACTGACCCTTATAGTGGGGCATGTTGTCACACTATTGACACAAATTGACGTCAAATCATAATTAATGAAATAAGTGACAGTTTTAGATAGAAATAAACACTGTTTAAAAGTGACACTGTTAAGTGTTTATTCATCTATTTGTGTCAATAGATTTCAATTACTATACATATTTTTAAAGGCAGTTTTCTCTAAATAATTTTTTTCTCCTACACTGAGCCATAAATCTCCAATTCAGTAGCACTTTCACACACCAAACTTGACATATTTATTCCTGTCTATATCCTGACGGTTTTTGTTCACAGAGGGATTTGTTCATATATAATTAGCTTGATTTTGTCCTCCAAAATGGTAAAAAATACATTGTTTCCTGTCTGTTCTAGGTTTACTCTGAATTTTATATCCCCTCTCTAAAAACATTTAACTCTAATGAGTAAAAAAAAATTAAACAAGCATTTTGCAACTGACTTCATCCAGTGTTTAGATTTTTTTGTACTAGAAATGTATGCAAATGAGTGCATATTTCATTAAATAATGGCTCATTTGCATATTTCAACCTAACATTTTAGAAAACTTCCAAAACAAAAAATGTTTGCAATTATCAATGTAATTAATTAACTGGCTAAATAAGGTGATAACTATTAGTGTTTCTTTTTCTTTTTACCCTATTCACCTGCAGTGTCTCGCATTGAGTAAAAAAAAAAACATGAAGCTGGATGATGCTAAATATATATGTATATATTAAATATTATATATTTAAAACACCAATGTTTTTCGTGTACTATACAAACCTCATAGCTACTCATTGACCTTGTGACAACTAACCCCAGTTACAAAATAGAATGGAATCTTTGTTTATCCACACGGATTCTAATTTAAATTCGAATAGACGTTTTGATTTTCATCCGAGCATCCTTTAATTGTCATGGCAACGCGCGTCAGAATCCGCGTACCTGAGAACTACAGGAGACGCTCTTCGCGTTTATGCTTCATTAACGTCCTAGTATTTCTAGTAATTCTAATCTAAAACAGTTGTTTGAGGAAGTGAATCTCGTACCTGAAGTTGAGCATTTCTATCAAGCATGCGAGTAAAGTTGTGAGGAGTTTTACAGAAGGGCGAGTCATTCCTCTGGCTTTGCTCGCTTTCCCTCATGGGCTCAGAAACGCGCCCCGAACGAACGCCACTCGCGTTTTCTTCCGAAAAAAAAACACAGGTTTCCGCAGGTAAAGCCGAGCACACAAGCGCCACTTCAGCTGGGAATCTCATGGTTCGTCTGTGTGAAAGAAACGACACGGAGACGCCGCGGGTCCGCTGTTGCGCGTCCAGAAAAAGCACCGGAAAGCTTCTAAAATCATTCTGCGCTCGAATCAGATGCAGAGGGAACGTTACGCGCGATTGGAGATGACAGATACAGTCCTGATTGTGGTTAAATGATGTGTTCTCGTTAAATGAGTGTGACGCATCTGTCAGCGCTGGAGAATCTCTTCTGATGATGACAGACGCTGGTTTGTGCGCCGGGTTCAGCACTTGGGCAGCTCCGCGCCTCTCTCTCTGCGCATGCGCAACAATTCCGGAGTGGTGGATCGTGAGCGCATTCTTAATCTGAAGTGTTGATTAGGGAGTTTTTAAGATTTAACCGAATTAAGTCTTGGTTACTTTAACGTTTAAACACCCTGCCCCTTAAGTAACTCAAAACAATACGTTTGGTTTAAAATTATGTATGCATTCCTCCATGTATGTAGTCAACTTAAGTAGTGCTTTCAAATGTTACGTTACATCCAAATGTGCGCACGAACAGAATTCGCGTTCTCGGATGCGGTAACCATAGCAACCGAGCGGTTTCTGTTTTGGATCAGAGTTAACATCAAAGTATCGTATTTTTTTATTATAATACACATTTGAACTGTTTATATAATTTAAACATCACAAATTGATTACAATAACTTTCCGAAGAAACCAAAAATGATACATTACATCAAAATGTGGACTCGCCAACAGAATTCGCGTTCGTCCATGCGGTAACCATAGCAACCGAGCAATTTCTGTTGTGGATCAGGTGAAACATTAAAGTATTATTATTATTATTTTTTTTTTATTATACACCATTTATTTAAATGTGTATATTAATTAAACATCACAATAACATCTGGACATGACCGAAAATGTTACATTACATCAAAATGTACCCACAACCGAACATAATTCGCTGATGTGGTAACCATAGCAACAGAGCGATTTCTGTTTCGGATCAGAATTAACATCAAAGTATTGTATTTTATTTAACTGTTTATATTATTTAAACATCACAACTTGATTACAATAACTTTCCGAAGTGACCAAAAATGTTACATTACATCAAAATGTAGGCAAAACCAAAGCTGGCCAACAGAATTCGCGTTCATCCATGCGGTAACCATAGCAACCGAGCAATTTGGGTTTTGGATCGGACAGAACATCAAAGTATTTTAATTTGTTTTATTATACACCGTTTATTTAAATGTTTATATTAATTAAACAACACAATAATATTTTGACATGACCGAATATGTAACATTACATCAAAAAGCGCTGACATGGTAACCATAGCAACCGATTGATTTCTGTTGTGGATCGGACATAAAATCAGAGGTAACATCGAAGTATTGCAATATTTCTAATACATAGACTACACATATTTTATTTAACTATTTATATTATTGAAGCATCACAAATTGATTACAATAACATTTCGGAATAACCAAAAATGTTACATTGCATCAAAATGTGCACAAAGCAGATGTTCATGAACAGAGTTTGTGGTCGCCAACGCGGTAACCATAGCAACCGAGCAATTTCTGTTTTAGATCTGAGGGAACATCAAAGTATTGTATTTTTTAAAATTAACATACACAGTTTATTTAATTGTTTATATTATTTAAACATCACAATAAAGTTTTGATGTAACCAAAAATATAACATTACTTTAGAATGTTTGCAAAACAGACACTCGCAAACAGAATTTGTGTTTGCTGACGTCGTAACCATAGCAACCGAGCGATTTTATTATTATTTTAAACATATTTTATTTAATTGTTTAAATTATTTAAACATCACAAACAGATCACAATAACATTTCAACATAACCAAAAATGTTACATTGCTCCAAAAACCAAACAATTTCTGTTTTGAATCAGACGTAACAATGAAGTATTATGATTTTTATTATTATTATTATTATTATTATTATTATTATTATTATTATTCACATATTTTATTTTATTGTTTATTCTAATTAAACATCACAAATGAATCACAATAGCATTTCGAAGTAACCAAAAACGTTACATTAAATCAAAACGTGCACCAAATATACGTTCGCGAATAGAAATTGCATTCACCGATGCAGTAACCATAACAACCGGTTGAAGAATTGTATTATACTATTAATTTATTTGTTCATATTATTTAAAAATCACAAATTGATCACAAGAATTTATCGAAATAACCAAAAATGTTAGTGTTTGCCAATGCAGTATAGCAACTGAGCGATTTCTGTTTTGGATCGGACGTAACATCGAAGTATTGTAATTTTTTATTATTAATATACACATTTAATTTAATTTTTTGTTTTATTTAAACATTAACATCACAAATAGACAAATATTGTTTAGTGTAAAACGTCTTGTTTGACTTTTCATGCCGCCGTAAGACATTTGGAATTTCAAGGTGGAAAATTCGAGTCAGGTCTTCCAAATTTGTACGTTTTGCAAAAAATTGTTTATTTTTTACGAGGTGGCTAATTCAAGCCAGGTTGTACAAATTTGTGAGTTTTCTCAAAATTTGTACGTTTTTTACGAGGTGGCTAATTCAAGCCAGGTCATACAAATTTGTACGTTTTGTTAAAAATCGTAAGTATTTTACGAGGTGGCTAATTCAAGCCAGGTCATACAAATTTGTGTGTTTTGTAAAAAATCGTAAGTATTTTACGAGGTGGCTAATTCAAGCCAGGTCGTACAAATTTGTGTGTTTTGTAAAAAATCGTAAGTATTTTACGAGATGGCTAATTCAAGCCAGGTCATACAAATTTGTGTGTTTTGTAAATAATCGTACGTTTTTTACGAGGTGGCTAATTCAAGCCAGGTCGTACAATTTTTTGAGTTTTGTAAAAAATTTTAAGTATTTTACGAGATGGCTAATTCAAGCCAGGTCGTACAAATTTGTACGTTTTGTAAAAACCATTGGTTTTGTTACCACCCTGTAACCCCGCCCCTAAACCTACGCCTCAAAGAAAATGTGACCAATTTGTACGAATTCGTACAACCTCACTTGTACAATTTTGTACAAGACAGCATTAAATATTTTATATTCAAGTGCTATTAGGTATAGATATACTTTAGCATTTTTTAAATATTTTTTTAAAAATTCATTTGCATTTTAAAATAAAGTTTGAGTAATTTATTGTGTTTTTAATTGTTTTTTAATCTCTATATAGGTTATAGCCGAACATTTAAGGAGGTTTTTCTATTATTATTATTATTTTTTTTTATGATTTTAGTTCTAATTAATAACCCTGACCATATTCTCCTGCCACCATCAGAGGATGAATAGTTTGAAAAGAATGCAATGGATGAATTCTATATTTTCCTTAGGTTTGCCTTTTTAAAATGAAGTCATTATGAAATTGTCGACAAGCTCTGTTGTATTTTGTTTCTCTTTTTAAAGACATCTATCAAATTAAATAGGAAATAAACAATAGGCTCACCAGCTCACACCTCTGGGGAATTTATCGGGAGCCCAGGTTGCCTTGGAAACAGATTCACTTAGCACATGATTGCAAATGCTAAAAGGTTGAGCGTGTTGCTTTAGAGCAGGGGGAGAGTGACAGACGGGTCACGCCGGTGTTACTGACAGCATCCATCACATTATCTAGAGAAGCGGACCGCTTTAGCAAACTGTTTTCCTCTGTTTTGTCTCAATTCCTTTTCAGGAGCTGACACCAAAGGTGTGCAGACACTTATTATGTTGGCTTGAGAAAGCAAAAGTGGTCTGACTCTGGTTACTGTATCTTTTCTAACCAACAAAAATCCCATAGACTTTCATTGAGGGGGTGGAAACTTTTGCTGTATTTAAACTGTTAATTGCTATAGCAACACTTAAAAACTCCCTTCTTTAAAAAACAACAACACAAAACCAGTCTAAACTGATTGGCTGATCTCCCAGGCTGGATTTAAAATGGTTTTGGCCATTTTTTTTAGCTGCTCAGGCTAGTCTTAGTTGGTCAAGCTGGGAGACCTAGACTAGACAACCAGCCTAGGCTGCTTTTAGCTGGTTTTTAGCTGACTCAATTGGTTTTAGTGTTTCGAGGATGCTACGTCATCGACATCCGTCGAAGGACTTTTCCAATGTCGAGGATCCTCGGAATTTCAACCAAGGACTGCGTCCTTCGTTCGAAAAATATCCCATACACAGGAAAGGATGCATAAGTGTAGCCTTCGCGCTCTAAAATCACCCACAATCCTATGCGCGCAGCTTTGCTATCTTGTTCAAAAATACAAATGTCGGACGTTAGCGGAGTCATGAAGGGAATGAAGGGATCATTTTGCTCAATAGGGTAAAAATAGTGTAGTTGGGGAAATTAAAAAATAAACTTGTTTGTGAGATAGGACAAGTCTTTAACAAATAGCTGTTAAATTATAAATATGTTTAAATATCAAATATTGTTACAATGGCTTGGTTGAATTCCGGTCTGTTATTTCTTGATAACAGACAACCGCGAAGTATACGGCACACGGTTGCCATGAAAAACAGAGCGTTGCTATGGACGCAGTTCTGTTCACTCAGGCAATATAATCGTTTTTAAATCAATAAACTCCTTTTTAATCATATTGATTTTTTGACTGTCAAGTGTGTTTAAACAGTGCAGGGTCAATTTGACGTAATGCATGTAATTATTTTTAAATGAATGATAAGAGCGGACCTTTCACTGAGGTAATGACGCAATAACGTGCACTTGCTAGCCTGTTCCATTTATGTGTTCTCCGAATGCTTAAGAGGAGCCTCGCCTAGCCTCTGAAGGAAGTGACTTGGAAGGACCAGTCCTGCCAAGGACGTATCCTTGAAATTGAGAAACACATACAGACTAACAACATGCTAGTAACATGCTAATAATGCTAATAACATGCTAATGCTAACAACATGTTATACTAACCATGTTAAAACAGGCTAACAACATGTTAGTAACTTGCTAATAATACTAACAACATGCTAGTAACATGTTAATAATGCTAACGACTTGGTAATAATGCTAACAGCATGCTAGTAACATGCTAATAATGCTAACGACTTGGTAATAATGCTAGCAGCATGCTAGTAACATGCTAATAATGCTAACGACTTGGTAATAATGCTAGCAACATGCTAGTAACATGTTAATAATGCTAACGACTTGGTAATAATGCTAGCAGCATGGTAGTAACATGCTAATAATGCTAACGACTTGGTGATAATGCTAGCAGCATGCTAGTAACATGCTAATAATGCTAACGACTTGGTGATAATGCTAGCAGCATGCTAGTAACATGCTAATAATGCTAACGACTTGGTAATAATGCTAGCAGCATGCTAGTAACATGCTAATAATGCTAACGACTTGGTAATAATGCTAGCAACATGCTAGTAACATGTTAATAATGCTAACGACTTGGTAATAATGCTAGCAGCATGGTAGTAACATGCTAATAATGCTAACGACTTGGTAATAATGCTAGCAGCATGCTAGTAACATGCTAATAATGCTAACGACTTGGTGATAATGCTAGCAGCATGCTAGTAACATGCTAATAATGCTAACGACTTGGTAATAATGCTAGCAGCATGCTAGTAACATGATAATAATGCTAACGACTTGGTAATAATGCTAGCAGCATGCTAGTAACATGCTAATAATGCTAACGATTCAGTGTTGGCGTAGTTACTGCACTCTGCCTTTGGAGGGCAGTGTGGCACACCAGTGTTGAGTGTGACAGTAGTGACCTGATATAACATGCTGAGGTTTGTTAGTCAGAAAATCCATAACCCAGTTGCACAGTGAGGTGTTAACGTCCAGGTCTCTAAGTGTAGTGATTAACTTAGATGGTCTGACAGTGTTGAATGCTGAGCTGAAATCAACAAACAGCATTCGTGCATAAGTGTTTGTATTGTCCAGGTGTGTGAGTACAGAGTGCAGCGCTATGGAGACTGCATCATCTGTGCTCTTATTGCTACGGTAGGCAAACTGGTGTGGGTCCAGTGTGGATTGGAGAGAGTTCTTGAGGTGAGAGAGGACCAGCCGCTCAAAGCACTTCATAATGATGGGTGTGAGTGCTACAGTGCGGTAGTCGTTCAGGCATGTTGGGTTGGAGTGTTTCGGCACTGGCATAATGGAGGTGGATTTAAAACATGCTGTTACAGCTGCTTGGACAAGGGACATTGCAGTTCAAAAGTCTCTTGCTGTGTTTGATGCAGAGTCGAATCTCGTCCATTTTGTTCACCAGCGACCGTACATTAGCGAGGAAAATGCTGGGTAAAGAGAGCCGGTGTGGTGTTAGCTTTAGCTTAGCTCTATGTCCTCCACGCTTCCTGTCGGGTGTACGATGTAAAGGCACGACTGTTCTGTATGAACAGACCCGAGATGAGCAAGTAAAATACTGCAAATTTCCAGAAACTGGAGAGACACTGAGCCTCGCGATGTGTACGCGCCGCCATCTTGGTCATATAATGCTAACAACAGACTAGCAACATACTACTACCTAGCTAAGCATGTTAGCAATATGCAAGTAATCATGCTAGAAACATGCTGATGTTAGTAACATGTTAGTCACTAGCTAATCATACTATAAACATAATAGTAAATTGTTAATCATGTTAGAAACATGCTAGCAACATATTAGTAACTAGCTAATCATGCTAGCAACATGCTAGTAACTTGCTAATGATGCTATCATGTTAGTAACACCCAGCCTGACTCTCAACCAGTCTAGTACCCTAGCAACTACAACTATTTATTTAAACGTTCAATCTTTCACACTTAAAGCTTTTACATTTATTTCAAACGTTCAGATTAGGTTTTCTCAAGCCAACCTTAAAGTATGTCTACAAACTTTATTCTGTAGTTCCATCTGTTGGTTTTCATATTATGATTCTTCCACTATTTATATATTTATTCCACAATTGCACAAGATATAACATATTATTTTGTTGCACAAACCATTTTAGTGATTAAAGGCAAATGCAGAGGCACTGACAGACAGAAGAAGCACAAAACAACTGCTATTTATAATTTATTTTATTCAGTGGCTGTATATACAGATGTACTATTAATCAAACAAGCCTCATGGCTAAAACTGACAGCAGATACTGGTTTATTTTTACATTAAAATCCAGAAGATAAAGAGATGAAGATGCTAAAACGTGATCTTTTTATTCTGTAGCCTCAAGCCTCAGCTTCTCTTGTTCTCTATGCTTTCTGTGGCGCTTCAGGCAATGAATGATATCAGTTTGATCCACAATATGACAGGTCACTGTCACTGACTCTGTCCAAACTCATCTCCTTCAACATCTTTAAATCAAACAGTGGCTGACCCACAAAACAGACTGACAAGAAAGCGGAGCGCATTATTTCTAGGATCTCGTAGCTTGTAATTTGCGTCTGTCTGTGTCAGAAGAGTGCAAAAGATCTCTGTTAGAAAGGATTCCTTCATGCAGAAATCAAAACATGTTGTCTTTTCTAAACCGCAGCAGGTCATTTAGCGCTTTTAGACTATATTGTGTTCGACTAAAACTCAAAAGCTGTGGTTCAGGATTATGAAATGTAAAAAAGAATGCTTTATGTGTCTTCTGTTAAAGAGCAGCCATGTTTAAACCAGCTATTTTCATCTTAAACCAGCTTAGACTGTTTTTAGCTGAATCAATTGGTTTTAACATTTTTGGTTTAAACATGTTCGTCATGCTAATTATGCTAGCAACATGCTAATCACGTCAGAAACAGACTAACAAAATGTAAGCAACATGTTAGTAACATGCTAATCATGCTAGCAACATGCTAATAACATGCTATTCATGCTAGCAACATGCTAATCACGTCAGAAACAAACTAACAAAATGTTAGCAACATGCTAGTAACATGCTAATCATGCTAGCAACATGCTAATAACATGCTATTCATGCTAGCAACATGCTAATCACGTCAGAAACAAACTAACAAAATGTTAGCAACATGCTAATAACATGCTAATCATGCTATAAGCATGCTAATAACATGCGATCCATGCTAGCAACTTGCTAATCACGTCAGAAACAGACTAACAAAATGTAAGCAACATGCTAGTAACATGCTAATCATGCTAGCAACATGCTAATCACGTCAGAAACAGACTAACAAAATGTAAGCAACATGTTAATAACATACGATTCATGCTAGCAGCATGCTAATCATGTCAGAAACAAACTAACAAAATGTTAGCAACATGCTAGTAACATGCTGATCATGCTAGCAACATGCTAATAACATGCTATTCATGCTAGCAACATGCTAATCATGTTAGGAACATACAAACAAAATGTTAGCAACATGCTAATAACATGCGATTCATGCTAGCAACATGCTAATCATGTCAGAAACAAACTAACAAAATGTTAGCAACATGCTAGTAACATGCTGATCATGCTAGCAACATGCTAATAACATGCTATTCATGCTAGCAACATGCTAATCACGTCAGAAACAGACTAACAAAATGTTAGCAACATGCTAGTAACATGCTGATCATGCTAGCAACATGCTAATAACATGCTATTCATGCTAGCACAACATGCTAATCATGTTAGGAACATACGAACAATGTTAGCAACATGCAAGTAACATGCTAATCATGTTAACAACAAGCTAATAAAATGCTTTTCATGCTAGCAAAATGCTACTCATGTTAGAAACAGACTAACAAAATGTTAGCAACATGCTAGCAAAATGCT
Organism: Garra rufa; assembly: GCF_049309525.1. Classification (NCBI taxonomy): domain Eukaryota; kingdom Metazoa; phylum Chordata; class Actinopteri; order Cypriniformes; family Cyprinidae; genus Garra; species Garra rufa. The sequence goes on along the minus strand of NC_133368.1, from coordinate 49,573,978 downwards.
AATCATGTCAGAAACAAACTAACAAAATGTTAGCAACATGCTAGTAACATGCTAATCATGCTAGCAACATGCTAATAACATGCTATTCATGCTTGCAACATGCTAATCATGTTAGAAACAGACAAACAAAATGTTACCAACATGCTAGTAACATGATATTCATGCTAGCAACATGCTAATCATGTTAGGAACAGACAAACAAAATGTTAGCAACATGCTAGTAACATGTTGATCATGCTAGCAACATGCTAATAACATGCTATTCATGCTAGCAACATGCTAATCACGTCAGAAACAGACTAACAAAATGTTAGCAACATGCTAGTAACATGCTAATCATGCTAGCAACATGCTAATAACATGCTATTCATGCTTGCAACATGCTAATCATGTTAGAAACAGACTAACAAAATGTTAGCAACATGCTAGTAACATGATATTCATGCTAGCAACATGCTAATCATGTTAGGAACAGACAAACAAAATGTTAGCAACATGCTAGTAACATGCTAATCATGCTAGCAACATGCTAATAACATGCTATTCATGCTAGCAACATGCTAATCATGTTAGAAACAGACTAACGAAATGTTAGCAACATGCTAGTAACATGCTTATCATGCTAACAACATGCTAATAACATGCTATTCATGCTTGCAACATGCTAATCATGTTAGAAACAGACTAACGAAATGTTAGCAACATGCTAGTAACATGTTAATCATGCTAGCAACATGCTAATAATGTGCTATTCATGCTAGCAACATGTTAATGCTAGAAACAGACTAACAAAATGTTAGTAACTAGCTAATGATACTAGCAACATGTTAGTAACGTGTTAATAATGCTAGCAACAGGCTAATAACATGCTTATTATGCTAGAGACAGACTAGCAACATGCTAATAACTAGCTAATCATGCTTGCAACATGCTATTAACATGTTAATCATGCTAACAAAATGCTAGTAACTAGCTAATCATGCTTGCAACATGCTATTAACAAGTTAATCATGCCAGCAAAATGCTAGTAACTAGTTAATCATGTTAGCAACATGCTAGCAACATGCTATTAACATTTTAATCCTGCTAGCAAAAAGCTAGTAACTAGCTAATCATGCTAGCAACATGTTAGTAACATGCTAATTGTGTTAACAACATGCCAGTAACATGGTAATCATGTTAAAACAGGTTAGCAACATGTTAGTAAGTTGTTAATAATGCTAACAACATGTTAATAATACTAGCAACATGTTAGTAACATGTTAATAAAGCTAGCAACATGCAAGTAACTTGTTAATCATTCTAGCAACATGCTAATAACATGCTTATTATGCTAGAAACAGACTAGCAACATGCTAATAACTAGCTAATCATGTTTGCAACATGCTATTAACATGTTAATCATGCTAGCAAAATGCTAGTAACTAGCTAATCATGCTAGCAACATGCTAATAACATGCTATTCATGTTAGTAACATGTTAATCATGTTAGAAACAGACTAACAAAATGCTAGCAACTAGATAATAATGTTAGCAACAGGCTAATTACATGTTAATTATGCCAGAAATAGACTAGCAACATGCTAATAACTAGCTAATCATGCTAGCAACATGCAAATAACTTGTTAATCATGCTAGAAACATGTTAGCAACATGCTAGTATATTGTTAACTATGTTAGCAACATACTGATCATGTTAAAAACATGCTAGCAAAATGCTAGTAACTAGCTAATTATGCTAGCAACATGCTAGTAGCTTGCTGATCATGCTAGAAAACAAAACAGACTGACAAGAAAGCGGAGCGCATTATTTCTATGATCTCGTAGCTTGTAATTTGTCTGTCTGTGTCAGAAGAGTGCAAAAGATCTCTGTTAGAAAGGATTCCTTCATGCAGAAATCAAAACATGGTGTCTTTTCTAAACAGCAGCAGTTCATTTAGCGCTTTTAGATTTTATTGTGCTTGACTAAAACCCAAAAGCTGCGGTTCAGGATTCTGAAATATAAAGAGTAATGCGTTATGTGTCTTCAGGAGACAGGTGTGATCGTCAGAGTGGTCATTAAAGCCTGTGAACGATGACCTTTGGTCTGTAGGAAGGATAATTATATAGGAGACGCCTGGTTTAATAAAGCGGTGGTCAGAGATTGGCCTTTTTATATATTCTTCTATGATACGGTCATTAAATGTGAGGCGGATGCTGTCATAATATCATAGTTAAAGCTGTAATGAGTGAGAAATCAATGAAGGTCTCTATATGTCAGCTTGGTGTTTCTTATGTGACACATTATCCTTCAATCAGACGGCTGCCGGACAAAGAAAGAGAGCCATTTCCGCTTTAAATAAAGCTCCAGATGAGTCATTTATCCATTAGAGAGAAGCATCTTTCTCAGAAAACACTCTGCTCTTATTGACAGGTTTTCTTTTAAAACGCAAAACTTTCTCTCCATGCTGAAAAACCTCTTTGAGCTTTACAAATATGCCAAATCCATTTCTTTCGGGTCATTTCTAAGACCACAATCGACTGCAGGCAGTTTTTGGTTGGGATTACATGTGCTTTTAGTTTTCACCTGACGTCTTTTCATATAATCTTTTGAACAAAAAGTATATAGTTCAGTGCTAGAAGCATAATGTTAGCAGCACTAATTTTCATCTGATCTGACGTTCTGAAAGTTTGTGATCTGATACACATGTGCATTCAGAACCGGATTCGTTTACCGGATAAATCCAAGTAAATCCACCACTATTTTGTCAACGGAGCTTAGGTGAGGATAAATGACAGTTTTGTACAGAAGCCCGGTTCTGTCACTGAATAAAAAAAAATGTAATTGTGACTTTTTATCTCACAATCCTGACTTCTTTTCTCACAATTTGACAAAAAAAAATCACAATTGCTTGATAGAAACTCGCCAATGCATATTATAAAGTCAGAATAGCAATGACTAAAAAGTCACATTTGCAAGATATAAACTTGCAAACACATGATATAAAGTCTATATTGCAAGTTATATATTTGCAATTTGAGAAAAAAAGTCACAATTGCATAATATAAACTCGCAAATGCATGCAATTACATGTTATAAAGTCAGAATAACAAGTTATAAACTCGCAATTCTGACTAAAAATTCACAGTTGCATGATATAAACTTGCAATTTTTAGAAAAATGTACAATTGCATGATATGACCTCGCAAATACATGTTATAAAGTCTATATTGCAAGTTATATACTTGCAATTTGAGAAAAAATTCACAATTGCATGATTTAAACTCTCAAATGCATGTTATAAAGTCAGAATAACAATGACTAAAAAGTCACCATTGCAAGATATTAACTCGCTAATACATGTTATAAAGTCAGAATTATGTTATATACTTGCAATTTGAGAAAAAAGTCACAATTGCGTGATATAAACTCGCAAATCTATGTTACAAAATCAGAATTATGAGTTATAAACTATCAATTCTCACTAAAAAGTCACAGTTGCAAGATATAAACTTGCAATTTTCAGAAAAATTCACAATTGCATGATATAAACTTGCAAATGCATGTTATATAGCCAGAATAACAAATTATAAACTCGCAATTCTGACTTAAAAGTCTCAACTGTAAGATATAAGCTTGCAAAATGCATGTCAGAATAGCAATGACTAAAAAGTCACAGTTGCATGGTATAAACTTGCAAATACATGATATAAAGTCTATATTGCAAGTTATATATTTGCAATTTGAGAAAAGTCAATTGCATAATATAAAATCACAAATGCATGTTATAAAGACAGAATTGCAAGTTATAAACTATCAATTCTGACTAAAAAGTCACAATTGCAAGATATAAACTTGCAATTTGAGAATAATTCACAATTGCGTGATATAAACTGGCAAATACATGTTATAAAGTCAGAATTATGTGTTATAAACTTACAATTTGAGAAAAACTCACAATTGGGTTATATAAACTCGCCAATACACGTTATTAAGTCAGATTTATGTGTTATAAACTCGCAATTTGAGAAAAAAAAGTCCAAATTGCATGATATAAATTTGCAAATATATGTTACAAAATCAGAGTTATGAGTTATCAACTATCAATTCTGACTAAAAGTCATAGTTGCAAGATATAAACTTGCATTTTGAGAAAAAAATCACAATTGCATGATATAAACTCGAAAATATATGTTACAAAATCAGAGTTATGAATTATCAACTATCAATTCTGACTAAAAAGTCACAGTTGCAAGATATAAACTTGCAATTTGAGAAAAACTCACAATTGCGTTATATAAACTCGCAAATATATGTTAAATTTAAATATATATTATAAACAAATATATGTTATAAATCAGAATTATGAGTTAAAAACTATCAATTCTGACTAAAAAGTCATAGTTGTAAGATATAAACTTGCAATTTGAGAAAAACTCACAATTGCATTATATAAACTCGCCAATACACGTTATAAAGTCAGATTTACGTGTTATAAACTCACAATTTGAGAAAAAAGTCACAATTGCATGATATAAACTCGCAAATATATGTTACAAAATCAGAGTTATGAGTTATCAACTATCAATTCTGACTAAAAAGTCACAGTTGCAAGATATAAACTTGCATTTTGAGAAAAATTCACAATTGCATGATATAAACTCGCAAATGCATGTTATAAAGTCAGAATTATGTTATATTCTTGCAATTTGAGAAAAAACTCACAATTGCGTTATATAAACTCGCTAATTTTTGTTACAAAATCAGAGTTATGAGTTATCAACTATCAATTCTGACTAAAAAGTCACAGTTGCAAGATATAAACTTGCAATTTGAGAAAAACTTACAATTGCATGATATAAACTCGCAAATGCATGTTATAAAGTCAGAATTATGTTATATTCTTGCAATTTGAGAAAAAACTCACAATTGCATTATATAAACTCGCCAATACACGTTATAAAGTCAGATTTACGTGTTATAAACTCACAATTTGAGAAAAAAGTCACAATTGCATGATATAAACTCGCAAATATATGTTACAAAATCAGAGTTATGAGTTATCAACTATCAATTCTGACTAAAAAGTCACAGTTGCAAGATATAAACTTGCATTTTGAGAAAAATTCACAATTGCATGATATAAACTCGCAAATGCATGTTATAAAGTCAGAATTATGTTATATTCTTGCAATTTGAGAAAAAACTCACAATTGCGTTATATAAACTCGCTAATTTTTGTTACAAAATCAGAGTTATGAGTTATCAACTATCAATTCTGACTAAAAAGTCACAGTTGCAAGATATAAACTTGCAATTTGAGAAAAACTTACAATTGCATGATATAAACTCGCAAATGCATGTTATAAAGTCAGAATTATGTTATATTCTTGCAATTTGAGAAAAAACTCACAATTGCGTTATATAAACTCGCCAATACACGTTATTAAGTCAGATTTACGTGTTATAAACTCACAATTTGAGAAAAAAAGTCCAAATTGCATGATATAAACTCGCTAATTTTTGTTACAAAATCAGAATTATGAGTTATCAACTATCAATTCTGACTAAAAAGTCATAGTTGCAAGATATAAACTTGCAATTTGAGAAAAAGTCACAATTGTGTGATATAAACTCGCAAATATATGTTAAATTTAAATATATATTATAAACAAATATATGTTATAAATCAGAATTATGAGTTAAAAACTATCAATTCTGACTAAAAAGTCATAGTTGTAAGATATAAACTCGCAATTTGAGAAAAAAGTCACAATTGCATGATATAAACTCGCAATTTTCAGAAAAATTTGCAGTTGCATGATATAAACTCGCAAATGCATGTTATAAAGTCAGAATTATGTTATATACTTGCAATTTGAGAAAAAACTCACAATTGGGTTATATAAACTCGCCAATACACGTTATAAAGTCAGAATTACGTGTTATAAACTCACAATTTGAAAAAAAAAGTCACAATTGCATGATATAAACTCACAAATATATGTTAAAAAAAAGAGTTATGAGTTATAAACTATCAATTCTGACTAAAAAGTCGTAGTTGCAAGATATAAACTTGCATTTTGAGAAAAATTCACAATTGCTTGATATAAACTCGCAAATGCATGTTATAAAGTCAAAATTGCAAGTTATAAAAGTCACAATTATAAGATAGAAACTTATATTTTGCAATTCTGACTTTATTTTTTCAAAAATTGTCTAGGAGTTTTGACTTTATAACTCACGATTGTCAGTTTATGTCACACAATTCTGAATAAAAATTCACAATTGCAAGGTTATTTCTCACAGTTCTGACTTTATTTCTCAAAAGTGAGTTTATCCTGCAGTTTTGACTTTCTAACTTGCAATTGCCAGTTTATATCATGCAGTTCGGAGAAAAAAGTCAGAATTGTGAGTTTTTATTTTGCAATTCTGACTTTATAACTCTTAATTGTAAGATTATATGTCATGATTCTGAGAAAAAAAGTTTGTATCACGCAATTCCAAGTAAAAAGTCACAATTGCAAAATGTAAACTTGCGATTTGAAAAAAAAAAGTCACAATTGCAAGATTATATTTCACAGTTCTGGCTTTATTTCTCAAAATGTATAATATATAATAGTTTATAACTCGCAATTGTAAGATTATATCATGCAGTTCTGAAAAAAAAAGTCACAATTGCAAGATTATATTTCTCAGTTGACTTTATTTCTCAAATTGCTAGTTTGTCTCGCAGTTTTGACTTTATAACTCGCAATTACCAGTTTATATCACGCAATTCCTAAAAAGAGTTTTTATCTTGCAATTCTGACTTTATTGTAAGTTTATATCTATTAATTCTAAGAAAAAAGTCACAGTTGCAAGATATAAACTTGCAATTATGAAAAAAAGTCACAATTGCATAATTATATCTTGCAGTTTTGATACCTTGCAATTGCCAGTTTATATCACGCCAAGTCAGAATTATATTGTCTTGCAGTTCTGACTTTATAGCTTGCAATTGTAAGTTTATTTCATGATATTCTAAGAAAAAAGTCAAAATTCTGACTTTATACGGGTATAAAGCTTTTTTAACTCACAATTGTAGGTTTATTGAGAAAACAAGTCAGAATTGTGAGTTTTGCAATTCTGACTTACTCGCAATTTCCAATTTATATCACACAATTCTGAGAAAAAAAATCTTTTATTTTTTTATTTTGCAATTCTCATTTGAAATTGTAAGTTTTTATCCCTCAATTCTGAGAAATGTGATATTCTTGTTTTAAATGATTTTTCAGGATGATCAAGCCACATCTCTGAAATGCAGCAGAGCCGACATTGTGTGAAAGCCGAACGCATGCAGATGTGTGAAACAAGCCTCAAGGTACAGCAGTCAGAATGAGTTATTTTACAATATAGGTGTCAAATTAAAGGTTTTAGCATTTTGTACAGCTGACCGACCCCTTGATGTGTGTGGAAAATGTTAAAAGTGGTAACCATGGAGCAGACACTTGTACATTTACTAAAGAATTTTCATTGGGAAACAATGTTCTGAAAGCGGTTCCAGTGATATTTCAGTAATATATATTTTTAATAGTTTTTTCCGCATTCGTCATCCTTTTCTATTAAAATGTTTGCTATGGATGCAAAAATGCAGAAAATCAGATCCGAATTTTTTATGATGGACGAAAGTTTTGGAGGCAGTTTGTATAAATGATGCACACAACAGAATAAACAGTAAAGAAATGCAAGTAAAAAATGAAATGAAAGCTTATTTTTTTTTTTTTTAAATGAAGTTTGTTTTACTTACACATTAGTTTTAGATGCAATTTAGCAAATTTGTGTTGTGGCAATAAAATAATAATAATAAAAATTTAATTAAATTAAATTAAAAATAAAATTAAAATTAAATACTAAATAAAATATATTAAATAAAAAATAAAATAAAATATAATTTTAAATAAAATAAAAAATAAAAAAATAGTAGACTTTAAAATAAAATAAAAATATGGCTGTCATTATTTGAAAAAATCTATTAAATTTTAACACTTAGGCTTACTAAAATTTAATGTCTTTTTAGTAAGTTTTTAGTTTGTGTGGATGTTACAACAGAATTAACAGTAAAGAAATGCATTTAAAAACACCATGAAAACTTATGTGTTTAATTTTTATATTAGTTTTATATGTTTTACTTATAGATTGCAATCATGTAAACAATCATGTGACAAATTTGTGTTGTGATGCAATACAATGCAATAAAATAAAACAAAACAAAATAAAATAGCAGACTGTAAAATAAAAATTATTATGGCTGTCAAAAGATTAAATACAACAAAATGAACAGCAAAGAACTGCAATTTAAAAACACCATGAAAACTTGTTTTGGATTAAAAACATCTTGATGGATTTGTTTGAGCTTTTGTCTTTTGAAGATGATAACTGATGGACTGGATTGGTTGTGGATTTTATTGTGATGTTTTTAGCAGCTGTTTGGACTCTCATTCTGACGGCACCCATTGACTGCAGAGGATCCACTGGTGAGCTACATTTCTCCAATGTCAGTAAACATGATCTCAGAGCTTCAGTGGAGGGTTTGTGTTATTGTAAGTTTACTAATGCCGTGATGTGCTTCCATCAATAATTAAACACATGGTTTCAGTCCGAAGGATTGCACATTCAAAAATATATGCTTCTTCAATCTTCAGCTGCTACAGGAAACACTATAAGTGAAGCCCCATCCTTTATTTATAGAGGGATAAAACAGCACTCTGTGCCATCAGAGCTCCAGTGTACAGTACATGATGACAGTGTTTTAGCTCTTTACTGACTGCAGGATCTGAGAGAATAAACTCAAAACACTCTTTCTGCCTTCATCAAACCGTTCAGCTCAGATTCACTGATGGCATGACATATTTGGCCTTAAAGGAGAAGTTCACTTCCAGAACAAAAATCTACAGAAAATGGACTCACATTCAACATCCAAGATGTTCATGTCTTTCTTTTTTCCAATCGCAAAGAAATTATGTTTTTTGAGAAAAGCATTTCAGGATTTCTCTCCATCAGAGTATGTGAGCGGATTTCCCCTCCGCACTTTGTGCATTTAATAATCGCTCCGCTCCGGGTTCACAATTTCCCGCTCCTGCTCCACTCCTCGCTCACTGATATCAGAAACACCGCTCAGCCTTCGCTCCGCATCAAAAAAAAAAAAAAAAAAAAAAAAAAAAAAATCAGAAATAATTTTTGAAATATAACGGTCCTGTTCATAGCACGTATTAAAATATAAAATAAAATACTAAAATAAAATAACAGGAGAGTTTGGAACACTAGTGTGCAACCAAGATAACAACATTGTCGGCATTAAAAGGGTATAATTGCTGCTTTATGCCGTGCAAAGTTTGTAATGTTTTGCTGCATCGCTGCATTTCTTACAGATTTCTGCTCATTCGAAATCGGATACCATTACATTTGTTTTAATGCATTATTGACAGAGTGATTGCGTGTGAACAAGTGTTGTACCTGTTTAAATCATGCTTTCACCTGAAAATATCAGTATCTAGAAGGAACAAACTAATTCCTTGTGAACTATAATTTACCGCTCCTGTCCATTGCCGTCATTATAGCCTTCACTTTCTTTCTGATTTGAGTGATCCATCTCTATCAAGCTAGCTAAATATGTTTAACATGTGAATTCCTGTTTAATATGCAGTTATATCCTCCTGAGACCCCGCCCATTGACTTATGTCCTCTGTAGTGGACATTGTGTTTTCATGCATTTTCTTTGAATTTTTTGAGCTACTCTGTCAAGTCCTGTTGTACTGTGCAGAGGACATCCTGGGCTTTCTAGTGATATGTCATTTGATTGGCTGGCATGCTAGGAACCACTTCTTACACTGAATCCAAAATGGCCGGCATACAAATGAGCACATTTTATGGGAAGGAGAGAGATATGTAAAATTTTGCTTTTTTACATGTTTTTTACTATTATTATCACATATATATTTGTTTATTAAAGTGTCAGTAACAATACATTTAGCTTTCAAAGCTGTTAAATTGTTTATGATTCAAAATATCATCCTTTTTTAAATGTCAACTATAGTGGACATCAGGACCATCTTAATGTAATTAATGACTGCATGTTGTATGAGGCAGAACTGAAGCAGAGAGGATTTTTATAAGATAGTTGAGGGAGACTCTGACTTAGAGCTGTCAGATGAGGATAAATTTGAATGTAACATACAAGAAGATGTTGAAGAAGAGGAAGAAATTGCAGGAGACTCAGATGAGCAGACTGAGACAGACACAGAGACAGAAAAGGAAGAACAGGAAAGATGCCGCACTCTGTGGTTCTGCAGCAGGACAATGCACACCAGCAAATTCACTTCTGAATGGTTGAAGAAAAACAAAATGAAGACTTTGGAGTGGCCTAGCCAAAGTCCTGACCTGAATCCTATTGAGATGCTGTGGCATGACCTTAAAAAGGCGGTCCATGCTCAAAAACCCTCCAATGTGGCTGAATTACAACAATTCTGCCAAGATGAGTGGGCCAAAATTCCTGCACAGCGCCGTAACAGACTCATTGCAAGTTATGGAAAATGCTTGATTTCAGTTGTTTTGTTTTTGTTACATAAATGTTGGATTAATATCCCTTTACAGCCATATTCTGTACAGTTTTGTTGTCTGAGTTTGGCTGTCGTTTCGAACTAAAATCGTCCTGTGGTCCACTACAGTGGACATGCTGTAAAATTAAAAATAAAAACAAAACGTAAAAACTCTAAATTGTAGAATTCTTTTTTAACCCAAAGGATGTAGGAAATCACAAAAAAACAACAAAAAAGAGACACCTTTTTCCTTTGGGTCTCTGGAGGATATAACGGACCGTTGGCATGAATTCTACTCATGATGGAGCGGTGGCGGAGCGCTCTTGGAGCGAGTGAAAACCACAACCCTCCGACTTTTCAAAAATCCGCTCCTCCCTCCATTCAAAATCACACCGCTCCACTCCGCGCTCCACTCCGCTCACATACTCTGCTCTCCATATAGTGGACTTCTATGATGCCCCGAGATTGAATGTCCAAAATGCAGTTTAAATGCAGCTTCAAAGGACTCTAAATGATCCCAACCGAGGAAGTCTTATCTAGCGAAACAATGTCATTTTCTAAAAAAATTACAATTTATATAACTTCAAATGTTGGTCTTGTCTAGCTCTGCTATGCTCTGTGTATTTCGGTTCAATATAGTTAGGGAATGTCGAAAAACTCCCATTACTAGCATGTTGCTAGCATGATTAGCAAGTTACTAGCATGTTGCTAGCATGATTAGCAAGTTACTAGCATGTTGCTAGCATGATTAGTAAGTTACTAGCATGTTGCTAGCATGATTAGCAAGTTACTAGCATGTTGCTAGCATGATTAGTAAGTTACTAGCATGTTGCTAGCATGATTAGTAAGTTACTAGCATGTTGCTAGCATGATTAGCAAGTTACTAGCATGTTGCTAGCATGATTAGCAAGTTACTAGCATGTTGCTAGCATGATTAGCAAGTTACTAGCATTTTGCTAGCATGATTAGCAAGTTACTAGCATGTTGCTAGCATGATTAACATGTTACAAACATATTATTAGCATGTTTCTAGCATAATTACCATTTTGTTAGCATGGTTGACAAGTTACTAACATGTTTCTAGCATGATTAGCAAGTTACTAACGTGTTGTTAGCATGATTAAAAAGTTACTAGCATGTTTCTAGCATGATTATCATGTTACTAGTATATTGCTAGCATGTTGCTAGCATGAATAAGAAGTTACTAGCATGTTTCTAGCATGATTAGCATGTTACTAGCATATTGCTAGCATGTTTCTAGCATGATTAAGAAGTTAATAACATGTTGCTAGCATAATTATCATGCTAGTAACATGTTGTTAGCATGATTAACAAGTTACTAGCATGTTGCTAGCATAATTGTCATGTTGCTAGCATTTTGTTAGCATGATTAGCAAGTTACTAGCATGTTGCTAGCATGATTAACATGTTACTAACATATTACTAACATGTTTCTAGCCTAATTACAATTTTGTTAGCACGGTTGACAAGTTACTAACATGTTTCTAGCATGATTAAGAAGTTACTAGCATGTTTCTAGCATGATTAGCATGTTACTAGCATATTGCTACCATGTTTATAGCATGATTAAGAAGTTAATAACATGTTGCTAGCATAATTATCATGTTAGTAACATGTTGTTAGCATGATTAACAAGTTACTAGCATGTTGCTAGCATAATTGTCATGTTGCTAGCATGTTGTTAGCATGATTAGCAAGTTACTAGCATGTTGCTAGCATGATTAACATGTTACTAACATATTACTAGCATGTTTCTAGCATAATTACAATTTTGTTAGCATGGTTGACAAGTTACTAACATGTTTCTAGCATGATTAAGAAGTTACTAGCATGTTTCCAGCATGATTAGCATGTTACTAGCATATTGCTAGCATGTTTCTAGCATGATTAAGAAGTTAATAACATGTTGCTAGCATAATTATCATGCTAGTAACATGTTGTTAGCATGATTAACAAGTTACTAGCATGTTGCTAGCATAATTGTCATGTTGCTAGCATGTTGTTAGCATGATTAGCAAGTTACTAGCATGTTGATAGCATGATTAACATGTTACTAACATATTACTAACATGTTTCTAGCCTAATTACAATTTTGTTAGCATGGTTGACAAGTTACTAACATGTTTCTAGCATGATTAAGAAGTTACTAGCATGTTTCTAGCATGATTAGCATGTTACTAGCATATTGCTAGCATGTTTCTAGCATGATTAAGAAGTTACTAGCATGTTTCTAGCATGATTAGCATGTTACTAGCATATTGCTAGCATGTTTCTAGCATGATTAAGAAGTTGCTAGCATGTTTCTAACGTGATTAGCATGTTAGCATGGTTGACAAGTTACTAGCATGTTGTTGGCATTGTTAACATGTTACTAACATATTACTAGCATTTTTTTAACATCATTAGCATGTTTTTAGCATGGTCGACAAGTTACTAGCATGTTGTTAGCATTATCAGCATGTTACTAGCATAATTAGCTTGTTACTAACATGTTTCTAGCATGATTAGCATGTTGCTAGCATATTGATATCATGTTTCGAGCATGATTAAGAAGTTACTAACATGTTGCTAGCATAATTATCATGTTGCTAGCATGTTGTTAGCATGATTAGCAAGTTACTAGCATGTTGCTAGCATAATTGTCATGTTGCTAGCATGTTGCTAGCATGATTAACATGTTACTAACATATTACTAGCATGTTTCTAGCATAATTACAATTTTGTTAGCATGGTTGACAAGTTACTAACATATTTCTAGCATGATTAGCAAGTTACTAGTATATTGCTAGCACGTTTCTAGCATGATTAAGAAGTTACTAGCATGTTTCTAACGTGATTAGCATGTTAGCATGGTTGACAAGTTACTAGCATGTTGTTAGAATTATTAGCAAGTTGCTAGCATGTTTCTAACATGTTTCTAGCATGATTAGCAAGTTGCTAACATGTTTCTAGCATGATTAGCAAGCTATTGGTATGTTGCTAACATGTTATTAGCATGATTAACAAGTAGCTAACATGTTTCTAACATGTTCTAGCATTATTAGCAAGTTGCTAGCATGTTTCTAACATGTTTCTAATGTGATTAGCATGTTAGCATGGTTGACAAGTTACTAGCATGTTGTTAGAATTATTAGCAAGTTGCTAGCATGTTTCTAACATGTTTCTAGCATGATTAGAAAGTTGCTAACATGTTTCTAGCATGATTAGCAAGCTATTGGTATGTTGCTAACATGTTATTAGCATGATTAACAAGTAGCTAACATGTTTCTAACATGTTCTAGCATTATTAGCAAGTTGCTAGCATGTTTCTAACATGTTTCTAGCGTGGTTAGCATGGTTGACAAGTTACTAGCATGCTGTTAGCATAATTAGCATGCTAGGCTTGGCTAGAGAGATTAGAAATATTAGAATGTGAATCTGAATGAGGGATTCTGGGAGTTTAAATTTGAGTTTTTATTTGTATTTTTATTTTTTTTAATCTTTAGTTTTAAAATAATTGTGAAAACAACTTATTTAAGAATGAATCAGGACAGTCGACGAGGAAAACTGCTGTAACAGTGAAATATTTCCCAGCTCTAACCCTGCTGCTGCTTCAGCTTTGAGAAGAAACAGAAGTGGTTTTGTTGTTGTGTGTGTTCAGCTCTCTCACATTCAGACGTGAATCCAAACAGTCAGTGCTGCTGTGTTTGTCAGGTTTTCTTATTTGATCTGACTAATGTTTATCTGGATTGGGTCAGGCCCGTAAAACACTGCAGCTACTGGAATGATGGCCGATCTGAAGATGAAAGCTGCTGTTCTCCATCTGACAGCGACTCGACTGCTGGAACTGAACTGATGGAGACGCCGCTGACAGATCAGGGAAGGCGGCTGTGGACCGAAGGCTGAACCACTGCAGAATATCCCTCAAAAACAGTTTATAAAGCGTCCGTGAAGATGATCCATGCAGACAAAGTACCAGCACACACAGCTGCTCACAACTGTCTTCTGCTTGTCATTCGGGGTTAGAGACGCACTTTTGTCTTTTTACAGTAATTCAAATGCACATCATAGAAAAATGATCAATGCATTTAAATAAATGAAGTGTTGAAGCATTACGTACAGTTTTGCAATTTTGGCACAATAAATTAAAATACTTAAAAATATATATATTGTGGTTGTGAAAAGATTAAATGAATTAAATACTCTTTACATTTTAGTTTGTATGAAGTATTACTATTAGGTGCAGTTTTGCAGTTGTGTTGTGGCTCTATAAAATAAAATTAAATAAAATTTGAAATAACATAAAATATAAAATAAAATTAAATAGTGGACTTTCAAATAAAAAATTATTGTGGTTGTGAAAAATATTAAATGAATTACACTCTTAAACTTTCAGTTTTGGCTTGTATGAAGAAAGAAGAAATAAAATATTTAAATAACATAAAAAATTTAATTAAATTAAAAAGTGGACTTTAAAATGAAAAATATTATCAATGTCAAAAGATTAAATTAATGAAAAACTATTAAACTTTATGTTTTAGTTTGTGTGAAGTCTTACTGTTGTGTTGTGGCTCAATAAAATAAAATTAATTGAATTAAATTAAATTAAATTAAATAGTGGACTTCAAAATAAATAAAAAAATATGATGGTTGTCAATAGATTACATAAATTAAAAACTATTAAACTTGTTGTTTGTTTGAAGTCTTTTACCATTATTACAGTTTTGCTGTTGTGTTGTGGCCAAATCAAATCAAATAAATAGTGGACTTTAAATTAACAATTATTATGGTTGTCAATAGATTAAATTAATTAAAAACTGTTAAACTTAAGTTTTAGTTTGTGGGAAGTCTTTTATTATTAAATGAAGTTTTACTGTTGCGTTGTGGCTCAGTAAAATAAAATAAAATGACATTAAATTAAATTAAAATAGTTGACTTTAAAATAAACTGATTGTGGTTGTCAAAACAATAAATTAATTAACAACTATTAAACTAAGTTTTAGTTTGTATTAAGTCTTTTATTATTAAATGCAGTTTTGCTGTTGTGTTGTGGCTCAATAAAAATCAAATAAAATTTTAACAATTAAATCAAATTAAAATAATAGACTTTAAATTGAATATTATAGCTTTTAAAAGGTTAAATTAATTAAAAATTATTAAACTAAGTTTTAGTTTGTATGTAGTCTTACTATTAGGTGCAGTTTTGCTGTTGCATTGTGGCTCAATAAAATAAAATAAAATAAAATAAAATAAAATAAAATAAAATAAAATTAAATTAAATTAAATTAAATTAAATTAAATTAAATTAAATTAAATTAAATTAAATTAAATTAAAAACTATTAAACTTTTTATGAAGTCTTTTACCATTATTACAGTTTTGCTGTTGTGTTGTGGCAAAATAAAATAAAATAAAATGTGGACTTTACATTAAAAATGATTATGGATGTCAATAGATTAAATTAATTAAAAACTATTAAACTTTACGTTTTAGTTTTATGAAGTCTTACTATTAGGTACAGTTTTGCTGTTGTGTTATGGCTCAATTCAATAAAATAAAATAAAATAAAATAGTGGACTTTAAAATAAAAAATAATTGTGATTGTCAAAACATTGAATTAATTAAAAACTATTAAACTTTAAGTTTTAGTTTATATGAAGTATTTTACTATTAGGTGCAGTTTTGCAATTAAATTAAATTAAATTAAATTAAATTAAATTAAATTGTGGACTTTAAAATCATGTATAAAATACACAAAATGAATAAAATAGTAGACTTTAAATAAAAATTATTATGGCTGTTAGAAGATTAAATTAACTACAAGCTATTCAATTTTAACACTTAGGCTTAATGCATTCAATATAATTTAATATAATACATTTTGTCAGTTTGTAGTGGAATAAATAAAACAAAGAAACTCAGCGCAGCGCAGCAGTGCTCATCTCATTCATATTTCTCCACAACAACAAAACATTCAGTTCTATTTTAGTCCCATCAAAAGTCTCCGCCAAATCAAACTGATGTCAGATTTAAAAGTGCAGTTATGAAACAACAAATTCTGTATTTCTCAAACTAGGACAAAAAGGTTGTCATAAAGCACCATGGCAGACACTTAAATCCTTAAAGCAGCTCTGGTTTTCTTTAAGCAGCAGGAGTAACGAAGAAGGACAGGCGCCGGACTGTGTTTCTGGTTCACAGAGAGTCATTATGAGGCCAGATCGATGTGTCACGGATACACCGCCACGCTTCAACAACCCCGACAACAGCGGCACTCAGGGAATCACACCATTTCCAGGTGAGATCACGGACCTCACGACTTCTGATCGATTCTGACTCCACAAATAGAGTTCATCTCATGTATTAAAGGAGTAATTCATCCAAAAATGAATTTTAGCTGCAAACGTACTCATCCTCAAGGTCATCTAAGATGTAGAAGAGTCAGATTTAGAGAATAGTGTCATTTCATTGCACCAATGGATTTACTGTAGTATATATGGGTGCCGTCAAAATGAGAGTCCAAACAGCTGAGAAAAACATCAGGTTAAGTAGTAAATTAAAAAAAAAAAAAAAAAAAAAATAAAAAAAAAAATATATATATATATATTATATAATATATATATATATATATATATATATATATATATATATATATATATATATATATATGACTTTAATTTGACTTTAAAAATGATTTTGAAATGACTTAAGTCATAATTATGAGATAAAGTATAAATTATAAGATAAAAAGACAAAATTATACTTTAAAAAGTTGAAATTACTTAAGTCATAATTACAAGATAAAAAGTCAAAATTGTGACTTTAAAAGTCGAAATTCTGACTTAAATCATAATTACAAGATAAAAAGTTAAAATTATGACTTTAAAAGTCGAAATTATGAGATAAAAAGTATAAATTATAAGATAAAAAGCCAAAATTATACTTTAAAAAGTTGAAATTACTTAAGTCATAATTACAAGATAAAAAGTCAAAATTGTGACTTTAAAAGTCGAAATTCTGACTTAAATCATAATTACAAGATAAAAAGTAAAAATTATGACTTTAAAAGTTGAAATTATGAGATAAAAAGTATAAATTATAAGATAAAAAGCCAAAATTGTACTTTAAAAAGTTGAAATTACTTAAGTCATAATTACAAGATAAAAAGTCAAAATTGTGACTTTAAAAGTCGAAATTCTGACTTAAATCATAATTACAAGATAAAAAGTAAAAATTATGACTTTAAAAGTTGAAATTATGAGATAAAAAGTATAAATTATAAGATAAAAAGCCAAAATTATACTTTAAAAAGTTGAAATTACTTAAGTCATAATTACAAGATAAAAAGTCAAAATTGTGACTTTAAAAGTCGAAATTCTGACTTCAATCATAATTACAAGATAAAAAGTAAAAATTATGACTTTAAAAGTTGAAATTATGAGATAGAAAGTATAAATTATAAGATAAAAAGACAAAATTATACTTTAAAAAGTTGAAATTACTTAAGTCATAATTACAAGATAAAAAGTCAAAATTGTGACTTTAAAAGTCGAAATTCTGACTTAAATCATAATTACAAGATAAAAAGTAAAAATTATGACTTTAAAAGTCGAAATTATGAGATAAAAAGTATAAATTATAAGATAAAAAGACAAAATTATACTTTAAAAAGTTGAAATTACTTAAGTCATAATTACAAGATAAAAAGTTAAAATTGACTAAAAAATCGAAATTATGACTAATTTGAAATTATGACTTTAAAAATCATAAAGTCATAAAGAAATGATAACTTAAAAGGCAAAATTATGAGATAAAAAGACAAAATTATGATTTACTAAATGAAAATTATGACTTTAAAAGTCAAAATTATGAGATTAAAAAGTTACATTTATGAGATACAAAGTCGAAATGATGACTTAAAAACAAGATTAAAAAATTTGAAATTATGACTTTAAAAACGTCACAATTTGTGATCGATATTGACTCGACAAAAAGAGTTTATCTCATGTATTAAAGAAGTAATTCATCCAAAAATGAATATTAGCTGCAAATGTACTCATCCTCAAGGCCACCTAAGATGTAGATAAGTTTGTTTTTTCAGTTTTTTCAGATAAGTGTTTTGAAAAAAAAAAGACTTTAATTTGACTTTAAAAGACGAAATTATAAGATAAAAAGTCGAAATGATGACTTTAAAAGTTAAAAAAAATTAAAAAGTCGAAATTACAAAAAAAGATAAAAAGTTAAAATTATGACTAAAATGTTGTAATTCTGACTTTAAAAATTATAATTATGAGTTAAAAAGTCGAAATGATGACTTAAAATTTGAAATAAAGAGATAAAAAGTTGAAATTATGATTTACCAAGTCAAAGTTATGACTTTAAAAGTCGAAATTATGACTAAAGTCATAATTACAAGATAAAAAGTTGGGATTATGACTTTAAAAGTCAAAATAAGGAGATAAAAAGTTGAAATTATGATTTACTAAATCAAAATTATCACTTTAAAAGTCGAAATTATGACTTAAGAGAAATTTTAAGTCAGAAATTATGACTTAAAAAGTCGAAATTATGACTAAAATTCGTAATTACGAGATAAGTTGAAATGATGACTTAAAAAAAATTAAGAGATAAAAAGTCTAAATTATGATTTACTAAGTCAAAATGATCACTTTAAAAGTTGAAATGATGACTTAAGTCAAAATTACAATATAAAAAATTGAAATTATGACTTTAAAAGCCATAATTACGAGACAAAGTCAAAATTATTTCTTTAAAAAAATCAAAATTATGAGATAAAAAGTTACAATTATAACTTTAAAAGTCAAAATTATGACTTAAGTCAATTTTCAACTTTTAAGGTCAATTTCGATTTAGTAAATCGTAATTTCTATATTTTATCTCGTAATTTAGGCTTTTAAAGTCATGATTTCGACTTTGTTTCTCATCTTTGATTTAGTAGGTCATAATTTTGACCGTTTATCTATAATTATGACTTAAGTTTGTCACAATTTTGACTTTTCAAGGCATGATTTTTTTTTTTTTACTTGGCGGAAATGGGCTTTTGTGCAAATGGGCTTCCATACCACTGTGTGTATAAAGTCATTAAATCAATTTTTTTACTTTTTATCTCGTAATTCCAACTTTTTAAAGTCAAAATTTCGATTTAGTAAGTCCTAATTTCTACTTTTTGTCTCGTAATTTTGACACTTGAAGTCATAATTTAAACTTTTTATCTCATAATTATGATTTTTTAAGGCATACATTTTTTTCATACCTGGTGGAAATGGGATTCCATAGAAATGGGCTTCCAAACTAATATGTTTATAAAGTCATTAAATCAATTCTTTACTTTTTATCTCATAATTATGACTTAAGTCATAATTTTTTACTTTTAAAGTCATAATTTCAATTTAGTAAATCATAATTTCGACTTTTTAATCTTGTAATTTCGATATTTAAAGTCATTTCTACTTTTTATGTCATAATTTTGACTTTTAAAGTCAATTTCGACCGTTTATCTTGTAATTATGACTTAAGTATGTCATAATTTTGACTTTTAAGGCATAAGTTTTTTTCTTACCTGGCGGAAATGGGCTTCGATACTAATGTGTTTATACAGTAATTCACTTAAACTTTTTATCGCATAATTTTACTTTTTAACGTCAAAATTCTGACTTTTTATCTCATAATGATGACTTAAGTCATAATTTTTGACTTTTAAAGTTATAATTTTGATTTAGTACGTCATAATTTTGACTTTTTATCTCATAATTTCGATATTTAAAGTCATTTTTACTTTTTATCTCATAATTTTGACTTTTAAAGTCAATTTGATTTAGTAAGTCATAATTTTGACATTTTATCTCATAATTATGACTTATGTCTTAATTTTGACTTCTTAAGGCATTTTTTATAGTCATTAAATCAATTTTTTTTACTTTTTCTCTCATAATTATGACTTAAGTAATAATTTCTACTTTTTATCTCATAATTTCGATATTTAAAGTCATTTCTACTTTTTATCTCGTAATTTTGCCTTTTAAAGTCATAATTTCGACTGTTTATCTTGTAATTATGACTTAAGTATGTCATAATTTCGACTTTTTAAGGCATAAGTTTTTCTTACCTGGCGGAAATGGGCTTCCATACTAATGTTTATAAAGTCATTAAATCAATTTTTTACTTTTTATCTCATAATTATGACTTAAGTCATAATTTTCGACTTTTAAAGTCATAATTTCAATTTAGTAAGTCATGATTTCTACTTTTTTATCTCGTAATTTCGATATTTAAAGTCATTTCTACTTTTTATCTCGTAATTTTGACTTTTAAAGTCAATTTCGACTGTTTATCTTGTATTTATTACTTAAGTATGTCATAATTTTGACTTTTTAAGGCATAATTTTTTTCTTACCTGGCGGAAATGGCCTTCCATACTAATGTGTTTATACAGTAATTCACTTAAACTTTTTATCGCATAATTTTACTTTTTAATGTCAAAATTCTGACTTTTTATCTCATAATGATGACTTAAGTCATAATTTTTGACTTTTAAAGTTATAATTTTGATTTAGTAAGTCATAATTTTGACTTTTTATCTCATAATTTCGAAATTTAAAGTCATTTCTACTTTTTATCTCATAACTTTGACTTTTAAAGTCAATTTGATTTAGTAAGTCATAATTTTGACATTTTATCTCATAATTATGACTTATGTCTTAATTTTGACTTCTTAAGGCATTTTTTATAGTCATTAAATCATTTTTTTTACTTTTTCTCTCATAATTATGACTTAAGTAATAATTTCTACTTTTTATCTCATAATTTCGATATTTAAAGTAGTTTCTACTTTTTATCTCGTAATTTTGCCTTTTAAAGTCATAATTTCGACTGTTTATCTTGTAATTATGACTTAAGTATGTCATAATTTCAACTTTTTAAGGCATAAGTTTTTCTTACCTGGCGGAAATGGGCTTCCATACTAATGTGTTTATAAAGTCATTAAATCGATTTTTTACTTTTTATCTCATAATTATGACTTAAGTCATAATTTTCGACTTTTAAAGTCATAATTTCGATTTAGTAAGTCATGATTTCTACTTTTTTTATCTCGTAATTTCGATATTTAAAGTCATTTCTACTTTTTATCTCGTAATTTTGAATTTTAAAGTCAATTTCGACTGTTAATCTTGTATTTATGACTTAAGTATGTCATAATTTTGACTTTTTAAGGCATAAATTTTTTTCTTACCTGGCGGAAATGGGCTTCGATACTAATGTGTTTATACAGTAATTCACTTAAACTTTTTATCGCATAATTTTACTTTTTAAGGTCAAAATTCTGACTTTTTATCTCATAATGATGACTTAAGTCATAATTTTTGACTTTTAAAGTTATAATTTTGATTTAGTAAATCATAATTTTGACTTTATATCTCATAATTTCGATATTTAAAGTCATTTTTACTTTTTATCTCATAATTTTGACTTTTAAAGTCAATTTGATTTAGTAAGTCATAATTTTGAAATTTTATCTCATAATTATGACTTATGTCTTAATTTTGACTTCTTAAGGCATTTTTTATAGTCATTAAATCAATTTTTTTACTTTTTCTCTCATAATTATGACTTAAGTAATAATTTCTACTTTTTATCTCATAATTTCGATATTTAAAGTCATTTCTACTTTTTATCTCGTAATTTTGCCTTTTAAAGTCATAATTTCGACTGTTTATCTTGTAATTATGACTTAAGTATGTCATAATTTCGACTTTTTAAGGCATAAGTTTTTCTTACCTGGCGGAATGGGCTTCCATAGTAATGTGTTTATAAAGTCATTAAATCGATTTTTTACTTTTTATCTCATAATTATGACTTAAGTCATAATTTTCAACTTTTAAAGTCATAATTTCGATTTAGTAAGTCATTATTTCTACTTTTTTATCTCGTAATTTCGATATTTAAAGTCATTTCTACTTTTTATCTTGTAATTTTGACTTTTAAAGTCAATTTCGACTGTTAATCTTGTATTTATTACTTAAGTATGTCATAATTTTGACTTTTTAAGGCATAATTTTTTTCTTACCTGGCAGAAATGGCCTTCCATACTAATGTGTTTATACAGTAATTCACTTAAACTTTTTATCGCATAATTTTACTTTTTAACGTCAAAATTCGGACTTTTTATCTCATAATGATGACTTAAGTCATAATTTTTGACTTTTAAAGTTATAATTTTGATTTAGTAAGTCATAATTTTGACTTTTTATCTCATAATTTCGATATTTAAAGTCATTTTTACTTTTTATCTCATAATTTTGACTTTTAAAGTCAATTTGATTTAGTAAGTCATAATTTTGAAATTTTATCTCAATTATGACTTATGTCTTAATTTTGACTTCTTAAGGCATTTTTTATAGTCATTAAATCAATTTTTTTTACTTTTTCTCTCATAATTATGACTTAAGTAATAATTTCTACTTTTTATCTCATAATTTTGATATTTTAAGTATTTTCTACATTTTATCTCGTAATTTTGCCTTTTAAAGTCATAATTTCGACTGTTTATCTTGTAATTATGACTTAAGTATGTCATAATTTCGACTTTTTAAGGCATAAGTTTTTCTTACCTGGCGGAATGGGCTTCCATAGTAATGTGTTTATAAAGTCATTAAATCGATTTTTTACTTTTTATCTCATAATTATGACTTAAGTCATAATTTTCAACTTTTAAAGTCATAATTTCGATTTAGTAAGTCATTATTTCTACTTTTTTATCTCGTAATTTCGATATTTAAAGTCATTTCTACTTTTTATCTTGTAATTTTGACTTTTAAAGTCAATTTCGACTGTTAATCTTGTATTTATTACTTAAGTATGTAATAATTTTGACTTTTTAAGGCATATTTTTTTCTTACCTGGCGGAAATGGCCTTCCATACTAATGTGTTTATACAGTAATTCACTTAAACTTTTTATCGCATAATTTTACTTTTTAACGTCAAAATTCTGACTTTTTATCTCATAATGATGACTTAAGTCATAATTTTTGACTTTTAAAGTTATAATTTTGATTTAGTAAGTCATAATTTTGACTTTTTATCTCATAATTTCGATATTTAAAGTCATTTTTACTTTTTATCTCATAATTTTGACTTTTAAAGTAAATTTGATTTGGTAAGGCACAATTTTGACACTTTGTCTCATAATTATGACTTATGTCTTAATTTTGACTTCTTAAGGCATTTTTTATAGTCATTAAATCAATTCTTTTTTTACTTTTTCTCTCATAATTATGACTTAAGTAATAATTTCTACTTTTTATCTCATAATTTTGATATTTTAAGTATTTTCTACATTTTATCTCGTAATTTTGACTGTTTATCCTGCCATTATGACTTAATTATGTCATAATTTCGACTTTTTAAGGCATAAGTTTTTTCTTACCAGGCGGGAATGGCCTTCCATACTAATGTGTTTATACCGTAATTCACTTAAACTTTTTATCTCATAATTTGACTTTTTAACGTCAAAATTCTGACTTTTTATCTCATAATGATGACTTAAGTCTTAATTTTCGACTTATAAAGTTATAATTTCCATTTAGTAAGTAATAATTTTGACTTTTTATTTAAAGTCATTTGTACTTTTATATCATAATTTTGACTTTTAAAGTAAATTTGATTTGGTAAGGCATCATTTTGCAATCTATCTCATAATTATGACTTATGTCTTAATTTTGACTTCTTAAGGCATTTTTTATAGTCATTAAATCATTTTTTTTACTTTTTCTCTCATAATTATGACTTAAGTAATAATTTCTACTTTCTATCTCATAATTTTCGATATTTAAAGTATTTTCTACTTTTTATCTCGTAATTTTGCCTTTTAAAGTCATAATTTCGACTGTTTATCTTGTAATTATGACTTAAGTATGTCATAATTTCGACTTTTTAAGGCATTAATTTTTTTCATACCTGGTGGAAATGGGCTTCCGAACTAATATGTTTATAAAGTCATTAAATCAATTTTTTACTTTTGATCTCATAATTATGACTTAAGTCATAATTTTCGACTTTTAAAGTCCTAATTTCGACTTTTTATCTTGTAATTTCGATATTTAAAGTAATTTCTACTTTTTATCTCATAATTTTGACTTTTAAAGTCATAATTTGATTTAGTAAGTCATAATTTTTACATTTTATCTCATAATTATGGCTTTTAAAGTGATAATTTCAATTTAGTGAGTCATAATTTCAACATTGTAACTTTTAATTATGACTTTTAAAGTGATAATTTCAATTTAGTGAGTCATAATTTTTGACGTTGTATCTCATAATTATGACTTTTAAAGTCATAATTTTGACTTTTTATCTCATAATTATGATGTTTTACGGCATTAATTTTTTTTTCTTACCTGACGGAAATGGGCTTCCATAGAAATGTTTATTCATTAAATTTCGACTTTTAAAGTCATAATTTCGACTTTTTATCTTGTAATTTCGATATTTAAAGTCATTTCTACTTTTTATCTCATAATTTTGACTTTTAAAGTCATAATTTGATTTAGTAAGTCATAATATTTACATTTTATCTCATAATTATGGCTTTTAAAGTGATAATTTCAATTTAGTGAGTCATAATTTCAACATTGTAACTTTTAATTATGACTTTAAAATTTGATAATTTCAATTTAGTGAGTCATAATTTTGACTTTTTATCTCATAATTATGTTATACGGCATAAATTTTTTTTCTTACCTGACGGAAATGGGCTTTCATAGAAATGTTTATAAAGTCATTAAATTTCCACTTTTAAAGTCATAATTTTGATTTAGTATGTCATAATTTCGTCCTTGTATCTTATAATTATGACTTTTAATCTCATTATTATTATTTCTCATCTGATGGAATTGGGCTTCCATACATTTGCATTTGTTGTTTTTGTCATAAATCAAATGCTTCTCAAATGTTGTCTTTTATTATCACTGTGCACCATTGGTTTTCTGCTTGTACAGCAGTGACGAGTCATAATATTGCAGAATGATATTAATATCGCAATTAGGCGACTGAAGCCTGTAATTATAAGCGTGATAAAGTAATATGTGGGCATACTGTGTTGTATTTTTTGGCTGTGGATAAATGATCTGTTATCTTCATTGCTCCACATTGCTGAGAGTGGGATCTTGGTAATGACTGGAAGACTCCCTGCAGTGAGCGTAATGAGAAAAATGACAGAGAAAGCGATCCAAATGTACTGTAAGTGAGGCGTCCTCATGGAGAACATCACTGCAACTCAGTACTCATATGACATTTATTGGCTGCTTTATAAGGTGCATTTATCTAATAATGGTTAGTAGTTGCTGGTGTGGCTAAAATCACAGTATGAGTATTATATTAGGAACACCATATGTCATGAAGCGATTTTAAAGTAGTTTACAATTATAACAATATGATATTGCATGTTTTTATGACATCCACTGAATAAAATACATTACCAGATTTTAAATGTTTTTTAAACAAGTCTCTTTCGCTCACCAAGCCTGCATTTATTTGATCCACAGTACAGCAAAAGCAGTAATAATGTGAAATATTTTTACTATTTAAAATAACTGCTTTCTATTTGAATGCATTTTAAAATGTAATTTATTTCTGTGATTAAAAGCTGAATTTTCAGCATCATTACTGCAGTCTTTAGCATCACATGATCATTCAGAAATCATTCTAATATGCTGATTCACTGCTCAAAAAACAATTATTATTATTAATATTTAAAACAGTTAACATTATTCACTATACCATTTTTTTTTTTTGGTAAATAAATTATAGAAATTAATACTTTTATTTAGCAAGGATGCTTTAAATTGGTCAAAAGTGATGATAAAGACATTTATAATGTTGCAAAAGGTTTCTATTTCAGATAAATGCTGTTTTTCTGAACTTTCTATTCATAAAAAAAAACTGAAAAAATTCTACTCAGCTGTTATCAACATAATAAAAATAATAAATGTTTTTTGATAAGCAAATCAGAATATTAGAATGATTTCTGAAGGATCGTGTGACAATGAAGACTGGAGTAATGATGATAAAAAATCAGCTTTGAAATTACAGGAATAAATCGCATTTTTAAATATATCCAAATAGAAAGCATTTATTTCAAATAGTAAAAATATTTCAGAATTTTTACTGCTTCTGCTGTACTTTGGATCAAATAAATGCAGGCTTGCTGAGCAGAAGAGTTTTTCTTTAAAAAAACATTAAATATCTTACTATTCAAAAACTTTTGACTGTTAGTGTACTTTGTGTACGATAAACTTAATGGACACAAACAAGATATAAGGATGTAAACAAAATAAAATAGTTGACTTTAAAATAAAAATTATTATGCTTGTCAAAAGATTAATTTATTAAAATTGATTAAAAACTATTAAACTTAAATTTTAAATCGTATGAAGTTACTATTAGGTGCAGATTTGCTAAAATAAAATAAAATAAAATAAAATAAAATAAATAAAATAAAATAAAATAAAATAAAATAAAATAAAATAAAATAAAATAAAATAAAATAAAATAAAATAAAATAATTAGTTGACTTTAAAATAAAAAATTATTAAGCTTGTATAATAATAAAAATAAAATAAAATAAAATAAAATAAAATAAAATAAAATAAAATAAAATAAAATAAAATAAAATAAAATAAAATAAAATAAAATAAAGGCCCTAAAGTGCTGTGTTGTGGCTCAATAATTTTTTTAAATTTTTTTTTTGTCAAAAGATTAATTAATTAAAATTGATTAAAAACTATTAAACTTAAATTTTAAATCGTATGAAGTTACTATTAGGTGCAGATTTGCTAAAATAAAATGAAATAAAATAAAATAAAATAAAATAAAATAAAATAAAATAAAATAAAATAAAATAAAATAAAATAATTAGTTGACTTTAAAATAAAAAATTATTAAGCTTGTATAATAATAAAAATAAAATAAAATAAAATAAAATAAAATAAAATAAAATAAAATAAAGGCCCTAAAGTGCTGTGTTGTGGCTCAATAATTTTTTTTTTTAAAAATTAAAAAATAAACGTTACATCCACAATGGAAAAAAATTATCTTTTTCTTTTTTATATTTGTGTTCCACAGAAGTTTTTTTGCAGAAATGTCCCTTTTAAAAGCGAAGTGTTCCACCTCCAGCACCATCAAATGGACAACTTATCGCAATTCTGAGGAAAAAATCTTACGATTTTGTATCTCACAATATACTTTTTTGAAAAGTCCAATTTGGTAAATTTTTTTCTTGCATTTCTGAAAAAAAAAAAAAAAAAAAATCTCACAATTGCAAGAAAAATGGACCAAACTTTAAAAAAAGACTGTTTTTAAACAGGTTTCCAGAATGAGATTTGAGATCTAAAAATACCAAAATTACACACCTCACCTTTAAAATATAAAGTAGCACTACAAGTTAATAATTTAGGCCAGTTTAGAGGGCAGTTTATGGCTTTGGTTGCCAAAAGGCTTGTGAACCCGTGCCCTATGGTTAAATAATTCATTAAAGTAGACTTTGCAGTGCATTTCATGCAGAAGATTTTTGCATGCAGTTGATTGAACATTTTCATGGCGTAATTGTTTGTGCATTTAAATAATTAAGATTTTTGCATGTTATTAAGTCTGTTCTGCTCACAAAGCTGTTTTTATTTCATAAAAAATACAGTAAAGGTGTAAATAATTGTGTTATTACAATTTAAAACAGCTGTGTTTAATGTAAATCTATGTTAAAATGTAATATTCCTGTGATCAAACTTGCATTTTCAGCATCATTACTCCAATTTTCAGTGTCACATGATCCAAAAATCATTGTAATATGCTGATTTATAGTATAGTATAGTGTGTGTATATATATATATATATATATTCCCCTGGTGGGACGTTCCGCATAATCCCTGCTTCTTGTTTAATTTCCTCTCTCCCTGGTTTCCTTGGCAACTTGAAGCTTGAAGTATTGGAGATGGCATTAGACAAGCGGCTCTGTGTGCATCTTTCATACGCTCACATCTCAGCATAAGCAAACACATCCCACCGTATCTGTTTCTGCATCACACTCACTTTCCTCTAACAGCCACATTGTGTCATTCACACTGTTTCTGAGAGCTGCGATTAGATCGGAGCTGAACTGGATATTCACTGAGGTGGCTTGAGCTCTTCAGCAATTAAAATAACAAAGGCTGTGGTTGGAGAGCTCAACACCAGTGCTTTGAATGGCATACAAATGAAAATGAGGCCGTTTGAAGCTCTTGTCTTTACTACAGTTGGACGAACACAATGCTTCAACCCCGGCTAACAAAAATAGGTCCTTTGATGGTTTTGCTAACATAAGTTATGAAAACATTATTTTTAGTGCAATTCAAACCTTCAAAACATCCAGTTTTCTATGTGTCGAGAAGTTTTTGATGTGTTAGGGAAAAAGTTTTCACCAGTTTCAACTTAAAATCTTAAGTTTAGCATTTTAAGTTAAATCAACTCATTTTTACTGTAATAAGTTAAAATGACTTGTAGTTTTAAGCTGATTTAACTTAAAAACTTAAGGCAGCTGCTGAACTTTGGTTTTTAAGTTGAATCTGGTGAAAACTTTTTACAGTGTGGTTATGCGAAGTTTAGAGGAACATATTATTTGTCGTTATATTGTTGCAATGCAATAACATCTTATTATTATAAGAAAAGATGTAATTTTAATGTCATAACATTGCATTATTATGAGAAAAGAAATGTCATTTTAACAGGTTAGTTGTAATTTTAATGACTACATCTGGTTATTACAAGAAAAGATTTTGTTTTAATTAGATAATTGTCGTTTTAACATAACATCTTGTTATTCCAAGAAAGATGACCTTCTAACAAGATGTCGTTAAAACAACATAACACCTCGTTATTACGAGAAAAGATGTAGTTTAAATGAGAAAATTGTCATTTTAACAACATAACATCTCGTTATTACAAAAAAGTAATTTTAACAAGATAATTGTCGTTTTTACATAATATCACATTATTATGAGAAATTTAATTTTAACAAGATAATTGTCGTTTTAACGTAACATTGCGTTATTGCGAGAAATGTAGTTTTAACAAGATAATTGCCGTTTATCATGATTAACATGTTAAAATATTTTAACGTCATTTGCAAGTTACTAGCATGTTGCTAGCATGATTAGTCAGTTACTAGCATGATTAGCATGTTAGCATGATTCTAGCATGATTAGCAATTTATTAGCATGTTTCTAGCATGAGTAGCATGTTAGCATGATTTACAAGTTACTAAAATGTTGTTAACGTGATTTTTTCATTTTCATGATTAGCATGTTATTAGCATATTTTAGCATCATTTGCAAGTTACTAGCATGTTGGTAGCATGATTTTATCATGATCAGCATTTTGCTAGCTTGTTACCATTATTAGTATGTTATTAGCATATTTTTAACATCATTTGCAAGTTTCTAGCATGTTACTACCATGATTTTATCACAATCAACATGTTGCTAACACAATGCTAGCATGATTTTATCAAGATTAACATGTTACTAGCATGTAGTTAGCATGATTAGTCAGTAACTATCATGTTGGTAGCATGATTCTAACATAATTAACATGTTTCTAATATGATTAGCATGTTACTAGCATGTTAGCATGATTCTAGCATGATTGGCAATTTATTAGCATGTTTCTAGCATGAGTAGCATGTTAGCATGATTTACAAATTACTAACATTTTGTTAACATGTTGCTAGCATGATTAGCATGTTTCTAGAATGTTGCTACCATGATTTTATCATGATCAGCATGTTGCTAGCATGTTACCATAATTAGCATGTTATTATTATGATTTTATCAGGATTAGCATGTTCCTAGCATGATTAGTAAGTTACTAGCATGTTGGTAGCATGATTCCAATATAATTAGCATGTTTCTAATATGATTAGCATGTTACTAGCATGTTAGCATGATTCTAGCATGATTGGCAATTTATTAGCATGTTTCTAGTATGAGTAGCATGTTAGCATGATTTACAAATTACTAACATTTTGTTAACATGTTGCTAGCATGATTAGCATGTTTCTAGAATGTTGCTACCATGATTTTATCATGATCAGCATGTTGCTAGCATGTTACCATAGTTAGCATGTTACTATCATGATTTTATCAGGATTAGCATGTTCCTAGCATGATTAGTAAGTTACTATCATGTTGGTAGCATGATTCCAACATAATTAGCATGTTTCTAATATGATTAGCATGTTACTAGCATGTTAGCATGATTCTAGCATGATTAGCAATTTATTAGCATGTTTCTAGAATGAGTAGCATGTTAACATGATTTACAAATTACTAACATTTTGTTAACATGTTGCTAGCATGATTAGCATGTTTCTAGCATGTTGCTACCATGATTTTATCATGATCAGCATGTTGCTAGCATGTTACCATAATTAGCATGTTACTATCATGATTTTATCAGGATTAGCATGTTCCTAGCATGATTAGTAAGTTACTAGCATGTTGGTAGCATGATTCCAATATAATTAGCATGTTTCTAATATGATTAGCATGTTACTAGCATGTTAGCATGATTCTAGCATGATTGGCAATTTATTAGCATGTTTCTAGTATGAGTAGCATGTTAGCATGATTTACAAATTACTAACATTTTGTTAACATGTTGCTAGCATGATTAGCATGTTTCTAGAATGTTGCTACCATGATTTTATCATGATCAGAATGTTGCTAGCATGTTACCATAGTTAGCATGTTACTATCATGATTTTATCAGGATTAGCATGTTCCTAGCATGATTAGTAAGTTACTATCATGTTGGTAGCATGATTCCAACATAATTAGCATGTTTCTAATATGATTAGCATGTTACTAGCATGTTAGCATGATTCTAGCATGATTAGCAATTTATTAGCATGTTTCTAGAATGAGTAGCATGTTAACATGATTTACAAATTACTAACATTTTGTTAACATGTTGCTAGCATGATTAGCATGTTTCTAGCATGTTGCTACCATGATTTTATCATGATCAGCATGTTGCTAGCATGTTACCATAATTAGCATGTTACTATCATGATTTTATCAGGATTAGCATGTTCCTAGCATGATTAGTCAGTTACTAGTATGTTGGTAGCATGGTTCCAACATAATTAGCATGTTTCTAATATGATTAGCATGTTAGCATGATTCCAACATGATTAGCCATTTATTAGCATGTTTCTAGAATGAGTAGCATGTTAGCATGATTAACAAGTTACCAACATTTTGTTGGCTTATTTGAACATTCCCTCAATGTAAGTCTATGGGATTTTTCCCAGTTTTAAACGTCATTTTTAGGAAAACCGTAAGTCTGATCAGTTAGAAAAGATATAGCAACTGGAGTCAGATCAGTCTGAAGATCTGGCCTGAGTTTGGAGTTTGTAGAGTTAAGAGTTTTAGTAAGCTAACGTTAATAACATTAGAAAAATGTTCCATAAACAATATCTGATAAACTCACTGATCAACAGTCAACTTCTATAATGACAGTAATGTTGAATATCTGTGTTTTGAAGCTGATTCTGAAGTAATGGAGTGAAGTGCTGATTACGAGCAGGACGTGACATTTCATCTTTCACGTTACCCTACATAGGTCTGTCTCTGCCATCATCGCCTGCCATTTTTAGAACAGCGGCAGGCTGTAAACCGTGTTACCATGGCAACGTCACCGAGACACTCTCTGATAAGCGAGCTGTTTGCCGCTCCTGATGACAAATACATCTTTAAAGCTGCTGGGGTCTTCAACACGCCAACAAACTCCTCCGGTCCTATTGCTTTGGCTTTCACGCCAGAGCAGATCACAGTGGAACTGTTTGTCTGAACTACTTCTCCTTGATCTGAAGTTCAACTTTGCTGTTGGTGTGAACAAAATCCCTTTGGGTTCAGCTTCATCTCAACAGTTTATGCTGAACTCTTGAAAGCTGATTGTTTTATGAATCTGTCACAGAGTGAAGCAGTTCCCAAAGATTTACTAAAATCTGATTGGATACAGATGAAAAACTGATTTAAAAAAATAATAATAAAATAAAATAAATAAAAAAGGTGCTGTTTATCTCACAATTTTAATATTATTGAGATACTGTTGTTATTATGATTATTTCTATATTTTCTGCTTTCGTTAGTTTTTTTTTTTAAATAGTTTTTCTTGATTTTAAATATGTATAGTTTGTTTTAGTTTTTATTTCTCTTTTAGTTATTACATTCCAAAGCAAATGTTGCAAATAAAACAAGTTAAAAAATGTCCTATTTAATTTATGCTAACATTTATGTTATTAAGGTTTTAGTTTTAGTTATAACTTTAATACTTTAATAATCCTGATTCGGACATTTACAGGGAAAAAAAATCAGAATTAATAGATATAAACAGAATGTTTCAAGCATGATGCTAGCATGATTAGCATGTCACTAGCACATTTCTAACATGATTAGCATGTTACTAGCATATTGTTAGCATTATTTGTAAGTTACTAACATGTTGCTAGCATGATTAGCATATTAATAGCATGTTGTTAGCATGTTTTTTGCATTATTTGCAAGTTACTGGCATAATTGGCATGTTTCTAACATATTGCTAGCATGATTAGCATGTTACTAACATGTTGTTAGCATGATTTCATCCTGATCAGCATGTTGTTACCATAATTAGCATATTACTAGCATGTTGTTAGCATGTTTTTAGCATTATTTGCAAGTTACATACAATTGGCATGTTTCTAACATATTGCTAACATGATTAGCATATGATACTAACATGTTGTTAGCATGATTTCATCCTGATCAGCATTTTGTTACCATAATTAGCATATCACTAGCATGTTGCTAGTATGATTTTATTATGATTAGCATGTTGTTAACATGCTTAGTTAGTTACTAACATGTTGTTAGCATGATTTTATCCTGATCAGCATGTTGTAACCATAATTAGCATATCATTAACATGTTGCTAGCATGATTTTATTATGATTAGCATGTTGTTAGCATGCTTAGTCAGTTACTTGTTGCTAGCATTACTTGCATGTTGTTAACAGGATTTTTTCCTGATCAGCATGTTGCTAGCATGTTGTAACCATAATTAGCATATCACTAGCATGTTGCTAGCATTATTTTATTATGATTAGTATGTTGTTAGCAAGCTTAGTCAGTTACTAACATAATGCTAGCATGATTAGCATGTTACTAGCATGTTGTTAGCATGATTTCATCCTGATCAGCATGTTGTTACCATAATTAGCATATCACTAGCATTTTGTTAGCATGTTTTTAGCATTATTTGCAAGTTACATACAATTGGCATGTTTGTAACATATTGTTAGCATGATTAGCATGTTACTAGCATGTTGTTAGCATGATTTCATCCTGATCAGCATGTTGTTACCATAATTAGCATATCACTAACATGTTGCTAGCATGATTTTATTACGATTAGCATGTTGTTAGCAAGCTTAGTCAGTTACTAACATTTTGCTAACATGATTAGCATGTTACTAACATGTTGTTAGCATGATTTCATCCTGATCAGCATGTTGTTACCATAATTAGCATATCACTAGCATGTTGCTAGCATTATTTTATTATGATTAGCATTTGTTGTTAACATGCTTAGTTAGTTACTAACATGTTGTTATCATGATTAACATGTTGTTAGCATAATTTTATCCTGATCAGCATGTTGCTAGCATGTTCTAACCATAATTAGCATATCATTAACATGTTGCAAGCATGATTTTATTATGATTAGCATGACTAGCATGTTGTTAGCAGGATTTAATCCTGATCAGCATGTTGCTAGCATGCTGTTACCATAATTAGCATATCACTAGCATGTTGCTACATGATTTTATTACGATTAGTATGTTGTTAGCAAGCTTAGTCAGTTACTAACATATTGTTAACATGATTAGCATGTTACTAGCATGTTGTTAGCATGATTTCATCCTGATCAGCATGTTGTTACCATAATTAGCATATCACTAACATGTTGTTAGCATGTTTTTAGCATTATTTGCAAGTTACATACAATTGGCATGTTTGTAACATATTGCTAGCATGATTAGCATGTTATTAACATGTTGTTAGCATGATTTCATCCTGATCAGCATGTTGTTACCATAATTAGCATATCACTAGCATGTTGCTAGCATGATTTTATTATGATTAGCATGTTGTTAACATGCTTAGTTAGTTACTAACATGTTGTAATCATGATTAACATGTTGTTAGTATAATTTTATCCTGATCAGCATGTTGCTAGCATGTTGTAACCATAATTAGCATATCATTAACATGTTGATAGCATGATTTTATTATGATTAGCATGTTGTTAGCATGCTTAGTCAGTTACTAACATGTTGCTAGCATGACTAGCATGTTGTTAGCCGGATTTAATCCTGATCAGCATGTTGCTAGCATGCTGTTACCATAATTAGCATATCACTAGCATGTTGCTAGCATGATTTTATTACGATTAGTATGTTGTTAGCAAGCTTAGTCAGTTACTAACATATTGTTAGCATGATTAGCATGTTTACTAACATGTTGTTAGCAAGTTTTCATCCTGATCAGCCTGTTGTTACCATAATTAGCATATTACTACCATGTTGTTAGCATGTTTTTAGCATTATTTGCAAGTTACATACAATTGGCATGTTTCTAACATATTGCTAGCATGATTAGCATGTTACTAGCATATTGGTAGCATGATTCTAACATGATTAGCATGTAAACCCAACCCGAAACTTTATGTTCAACTTTCCGATTATTTCCTTCAGTTTTATTAAAAAATAAAAGAATTTTAAATGTGATGTGAGATTTGAAAAGGCAGAAAAAAATTCTGGCAAAAGGTGGATTCGAACTCGGGTCGATCGCGTCAAAAAGACTAGTGCTGACTAGCACAATAAATGTAGAAGAGTTAGTGTAAATAGACACTGTGTAAAAAATAAATAGTATTTATTTTCAATAAATAGTGTCCGAATCTGACATGGCGGTCACTCTCAGCCAGTTTTCAGTGAATCCTGTGATTTCCTACAGATATGAAGTGAGTTTGTCGGTCTTCAGTCGCACTAATGGAGAGTCTCTCTGTGTTTTACAGCTCTAAACAACGAGGCATTAATATTTCAGATCTAGACCACAGAGGTTTCAGAGAACAGGAGAGCTGACTCCTGCAAGATAAACGCTGCTGGACTTGAGTGAAGTTGGTTTTGACATGAGGTTACGGAGCGGTGAACAAAACACAAGACACACTTTGAACTCGTTTGAACGGAAGATGCGCTCATATTAGCGAAATATAACGTCTGATGTCAATAATGTAGAGATAAAACACAGTGACCATAGTAACCTGGGATTATCAGAGATATATTTATTAATGTTTTATTTTGAATTGAGAAATGATTATATTAATTATCATAGAAATTAAAACAATATTAAATGATTATATTAACAAAAGGCGATGCTGTCTATGTGTGATGTAGACCGCATTCAAAGAGGTTTATCATTAATAAATACCTATTACATAAAGTACATTAAATAAAATAGGCCTACAAGAAACATTTCTATGCATCCCACAGTGTTGTCCATTAACTGATTTTCTGTCATTTGTATCATTCGTTTATATTTGTTTTTCCCTTCATTTCGATCTCTTTAACGTTCTGACTGTAAATGTTACTGTAAATGCTGGACATGCCAATAAAGCTTTGATTATGTTATATGACTGCGATTTTTACTGGAATGCAGCTTAAAGGTTAAATTTAACATATATATTTTATTTTATTTTGTAGACTAGCCTATATAAATATAGTGTTTTACTGACGAGTAAATCATTCACGTCATTTTTTTTTTATCATTTATTATAGACGGGCATAAATACAATCATAAAGTCAAAACTTTATTGGCATAATTGTCGTTTACAGTATTTGCTAAATGTATGGTAACAAATACAGAACGTTAATTAGGTAAAGAGATCACAATAAGTATAAAAATATAGCCCTAAGTCACTTGTAATTTATTATTATTATTATTATTATTAGGCTAATATTATTTTTTATAACTGGTGAGGGCTATATTTTGTAAACACCTGACATGATTGTATTTATGTACCTAGCAACCGCATAGCAACACCCTAGCAACCGTCTCGGGTACCCTAGCAACCACCCTAGGTACCCTAGCAACCGCATAGCAATACTCTAGCAACCACCCTGAGTGCCCTAGCAACCGCATAGCAACACCCTAGCAACCACCCTGGGTACCCTAGCAACCACATAGCAGCACCCTAGGAACCGCCCTGGGTACCCTAGCAACCACATGGCAACCGGCCCCGGGTACCCTGGCAACCACATAGCAACACCCTAGCAACCATCCCAGCTACCATAGCAACCGCATAGCAACCACCCTAGCAACTGCCCTGGGTACCCTAGCAACCGCATAGCAACACCCTAGCAACCATCCTGGGTACCATAGCAATCACATAGCAACACCCTAGGAACTTCCCTGGGTACCCTAGCAACCACATGGCAACCACCCCCGGGTACCCTGGCAACAACATAGCAACATTTTAACAACCACCCTGGGCACCCTGGCAACCGCACAGAAACACCCTAGCAACCACATGGCAACCAGCCCCGGTTACCCTGGCAACCACATAGCAACACTTTAACAACCACCCAGGTTAGCCTAGCAACCACATAGCAACACCTTGGCAACCACCTCAAGTACCCTAGCAGCCGCATGGCAACACCTCAGCAACCACCCTAAGTATCCTAGCAACCGCTTTTGCAACCATCTCTGGTACTCTAGCAACTGCCCTAGCAAGCACATAGCAACACCCTATCAACAGCCCAGGGTACCCTAGCAACCGCATAGCAACATCCTAGCAACCACCCTGGGTACCTTAGCATCTAACTTGAAGCTTTTAAAACTATTTTAAAGTTCAAACCAGTCTTAAATGTCAAACTATTTCATACTGAAAACCATCAAACTTACAACTTTTCAAACTTTTTCTATCTTTAAACTTTAAAAATGAATCAAACTGCTTAAAGCTTTTAAAACTTCTTTAAACTTTTAGGCAAAGCTTTCTCAAGCCAATGTAAAGTTCGTCTGGACAAACTTTTTTGATCCAGTTAATAAAATAATTTCTTAATGTAAAATAAAATATTAATAAATCCATCTCTGATAATCCCGGGTTACTATGGTCATGCAGGTTTGTTTACACATTAAACACATGGCCACGACAAAAAAAAAAAGGCCCCTCGCGGTCACCGTAAGAATGATATTTTAAGGGGACTAAAATCCTTCAAATTTTTTATTTATCTAAAATATAACTTTATTTGAACGTTTATAAAACTTTTAAACATTCAGTTACCTTTACAATGTTACATTTGTCATATCTGAAGGTTATAAAAACATTTCTAGAACGTTCAGAAAGTACAAAAACATCATAAGGATGTTTTTAATATGAATAAAAATGCTGCATAAACATTAATACATTAACAATAATATTAAACATTTTAGCATTTTGGGTACATTTGTATTTAATGAAATCAAATGGCATTAAAACAATAAAATATTTATTTTTCACCTGCTATAGAATGAGCAAAAGCTGTGCAATAACTCGGATTGTTTTAATAACATCTAACTCTCAAAATCTAGTAGATTTAATGGGATTTAAGCAATATAATGACCTAAATTGCTATTAATTGCTTTCTGAACAGCCTCTGTACAAATTCCATTTTTGTTTTATTATAGATGTGTAATCAAAAATGGAATTTGTATAATAAAATGTTTTTGATATATATAATAAAATGTATTCCTTTACAAATAAATGTGACCACAAAACCAGTTATAAGTGTCAATTTTTCGCAGAAAAATCAAAGCATTGAGAAAATTGCCTTTAAAGTTTTCCAAATGAAGTTCTTAGCAATGCATATTACTAATAAAAAAAAATAAGTTTTAATGTTTACAGTAGGACATTTACTAAATATTTTCATGGAACATGATCTTTACTTGGCATGAAAGAAAAAACAAATCAAATCGATCATTTTACCCGTGCAATGTATTTTTGGCTATTGCTACAAATATACCTGTGCAACTTAAGACTGGTTTTGTGCTCTAGGGTCACAAATAAAGGAAAGGAAAGGAGGAAAGGGGGGTGAGTGAGGCCAAGTATGGTGACCCATACAAGGAATTTGTGCTCTGCATTTAACCCATCCAAGTGCACACACACAGTAGTGAACACACACACACCGTGAACACACACCCGGAGCAGTGGGCAGCCATTGCTGCGGCGCCCGGGGAGCAGTTGGGGGATCGGTGCCTTGCTCAAGGGACTCACCTCAGTCGTGGTATTGAGGGTGGAGAGAGTGCTGTACATTCACTCCCCCCACCTACAATCCCTGCCGGACCTGAGACTCGAACCTGCAACCTTTGGGTTACAAGTCCGAATCTCTAACCATTAGGCCACGGCTGCCCCAATGAAGTATAAATGAAGTTAACCAACAAAAGCTACACATTTTTGAATATAAACATTGAATTATTTGTATATTTTCTATGCATTGTTCAGTCATCTTCATCTGAGCTTACAAACAGAAAGACAATGCATGATTTTTCATCTTTATTCTGTTTGCAAACAGAGATCTGTAGGGTGAACGCGGTTATTTCAGGATTCAGGAGGGGTTTGTCTCTTGGGAAGCGGCCTGTGTCTCTGTCTTCTGTGGCTGATGTTTGCGTGATGAACAGGTATAAACAGGTACGAATGTGTCTGTATTCTGAGTTTCAAATGCTTTGTTAAAAGCTTGCAAGTTGCAAGGTTATAGGTTACAGAGAAACAAAAGTATTGTGAGAGGTTAAATATAAGTTTAGAGGCAAAAACCTGCTGAGATAGATAGATCCATATGACAAAAATATTATTTTTTTTCTGGCTGAAATATATTTTTTGGTATATGTTGTAAACAGTGAAGCTCAATGAATCACATTTTTGGAATAGTAAATATTTTTAGTTTCAACCTTCATATACCAAAATATATTTCAAAATATACCAATCAATGTTTTTTTGTTGGATTGCAATGTAGGGCAGAATTAATTTTTAATGCATTTTAAAATATATGCATTTATATATTTTTTAAATATACTGTATTTTCAAAAATGGTGAAAAAAATATTGGTAGAAAATATAATTATGTAAATACATATTTTAGGCCATTTTTTGGTATATATATATATATATATTTTTTTTTTTTTTACAATATATTGTAAATATATGTTGTAAAAAGTGTAGCTCAATTAATTATATTTTTGAAATGGAAAATATATTTCGTTTCAACCTTCATGTACCCAAATATATTTCAAAATGTATCTTACATCTAATGTGGATGGACTAATTTACTAGAGGTTATAATGTTTTTTAATAGTTTTTTAATATACTGTA
This sequence comes from Garra rufa, assembly GCF_049309525.1. NCBI lineage: Eukaryota > Metazoa > Chordata > Actinopteri > Cypriniformes > Cyprinidae > Garra > Garra rufa. The sequence continues at coordinate 49,533,935 of NC_133368.1, read as the reverse complement.
AAATTTTACTTTTTGGAACATTGGAAAACATTGTTTTTTTTCCCAGATTTTTATTTTCTATTTTTATTTATTAAAAAAAATGCAAATGTATTGTACTGAGGGCAGAATTAATTTTTAATGCATTTAAAAAATATGCATTTATATAATATATTTCCCATTTAAAAATTTTTAAACTTCACTTTTTGCAACATATATTTAAAATATATTTTGGCCAAAAAAATAAAAATAAATATATATATATATATATTGCAAAATATACCAAAAAATGGCCAAAAATGTATATTTGCTAAAACTATTTTATGTAAATATCTTTTCCACTAATATATTTTTGTATTTGCATTTTTGTATTTTTTAAAATATATTTTAAACTATATAAATGCATATTTTAAAAGCATTAAAACTATAGTCTGCCCTTAATATATTTCCCTTAATATATTGATTAAAAAAATTGAAAGATTAATAAATAATTATAAGTGTAATCTCTAGTAGGTTATTCCATCCACATTTGAATTAATCCTAAATGTAGGTTACAATATGATTAGAATTTTTTTTCTTTTGCCCCAAAATACATTTTAAAATATTTTTTGGTATATTCAATATTTAAAATATATGTTGTAAACAGTGAAGCTCAATGAATCATATTTTTGAAATAGAAAATATATTTACTTTCAACCTTTAACCTGTGACCAAAATATATTTCAAAATGTATTTTGGGGTAAAAAAAAAATAATAATTCTAATCTTACTGTAGCCAAATTATTTAATAATTTATTTAAATTTTTTATATATTAAATATGTTTATGTGTTATAGAAAACAAAACAAAAATCAGATGTGACATGTTCAAATGTATTTTCTTGGACTGAAATATATTAAGCTCAGACTATATTTTAATGCTTTTAAAAAAATATGCATTTAATTTTTTAGATATATATTTTCAAAAACATACAAAAATTGAAATATATAAATATTTTATAAATATAAATGCATATTTTAAAAGCATTAAAATATATACATACAAATAATTTAATAATGTTGAAATTTTTTTATATATTAAATAAGTTTATGTGTTATAGAGAACAAAACAAATGTCAGATGTGATGACATGCAAATGTGTTTTCTTGGATTGATATTAAGGTCAGACTATATTTTAATGCTTTTAAAATAAGCATTTATATTTTTTTAAATATATTTGCAAAAATGTTAATGGAATGGAAAATTATTTATGTAATTTTTTTTTTTAAGCATTAAAATATAGTCTTACCTTAATATATTTTTTAATATATTTCAATCCAAGAAAATGCCATAAAAAATATTCAACATTATTAAATAATTTGGCAACAGTATGTATATAACTTGGCTGTGTTTGGTCACTTAACATGTCTTCAGTGGTTGATTTGACCAGAATGAACTCTCTAATACTGACCAGACTGTATGTTGATAGTCAAAGGACTGATCAAATGAGATGCAGACACCGGCTCATACCTGAGCTGACAGAGACATCTGCTGGTGTGATGGGAAAATACAGGCTCATGCTGTTCCTTCTGAACATTTAGCCCATTTCAGCAGCTCCATTGATATACACAGCCCTGTTTCTAAAAAATCACAGTGGCATCATTCAAGAAAGGTACAAAAGTTGTCACTTGAGCAATACATTTTCAAAATGTACATCTTTGTACTTTGTTTGCCCCTATATAATCAGTGTTGGGAAATTTCTTGAGAGCTTTTAATCAATAAAAGGGGGGAAAAGTAACTGGCATTACTTACTGTATTTAAAAAAGTAACTCATATTTTCTTGTCAATTAAAAAGTAATGCATTTCTTTACTAGTTACATGGAAGAAGTAATATTATTATGTAACTTGCATTACTTGTAATCCATTACCCCCAACACTGCATAAAAGCAACTTAAAAATACCTCAGATATACATGTTAGTGCCTAAATGGTACATATTTGCACCTATTGAAAAGGTACTGCCTTTTAGGTAAAGTTTTTGTACCTTTTATTTTCGAGTGTATGCATGTTGCAGTGCTATTGTAGTGCATTTAGTGCCTGGTTAAACTGGTTAGTGAGTGAAAAGCAAGTTTTTGCATTGAAATACAGCATCGTAAGTGGCATAAATGTGAAGATTGTAAACAAAAAAACTATTTTTACTTACAAATTGCTTGTAAATTTCACAAGAAATGCCAAGTAACATTAAATTAAGCGTGAAATTTTGAAGTAGAAAAGGTAAAATTGTATTTTATTAATCACTTGAGCGATACCTTTTCAAGAATTTACATTTTTGTACCTTGTTTACCCCTTAAAGGTGCATATAAATATGCACCTTATGCATATAAATGCCTAAAATATGCATATTAGTACCTAAATGGTACATATTTGCACCTATTGAAAAGGTACTGCCTTTTAGGTAAAGTTTTTGTACCTTTTATTTTCGAGTGTATGCATGTTGCAGTGCTATTGTAGTGCATTTAGTTCCTGGCTAAACTGGTTAGTGAGTGAAAAGCAAGTTTTTGCATTGAAATACAGCATCGTAAGTGGCATTAATGTGAAGATTTTGAACAAAAAAAACAATTTTTACTTACAAATTGCTAGTAAATTTCACAAGAAATGCCAAGTAACATTGAATTAAGTGTGAAATCTTGAAGTAGAAAAAGTAAAACTGTGTTTTATTAATCACTTGAGCGATACCTTTTCAAAAATTTACATTTTTGTACCTTGTTTACCCCTTAAAGGTGCATATAAATATGCACCTTATGCATATAAATGCCTAAAATATGCATATTAGTACCTAAATGGTACATATTTGCACCTATTGAAAAGGTACTGCCTTTTAGGTAAAGTTTTTGTACCTTTTATATTGGACTGTATGCATGTTGCAGTGCTATTGTAGTGCATTTAGTGCCTGATTAAACAGGTTAGTGAGTGAAAAGCAAGTTTTTGCATTGAAATACAGCATCGTAAGTGGCATAAATGTGAAGATTTTGAACAAAAAAACAATTTTTACTTACAAATTGCTAGTAAATTTCACAAGAAATGCCAAGTAACATTGAATTAAGTGTGAAATCTTGAAGTAGAAAAAGTAAAATTGTAACTTATTAATCACTTGAGCAATACCTTTTCAAAATGCACATCTTTGTACCTCGTTTACCCCTTAAAGGTGCATATAAATATCTTTAAAATGCTTAAAATGTACATATTAGTACATATTTGTATCTATTGAAAAGGTATTGCCTATTAAGTAAAGCTTTTGTACCTTTTATATTGGACTGTATGCATGTTGCAGTGCTATTGTAGTGCATTTAGTACCTGGTTAAACTGGTTATTGAGTGAAAAGCAAGTTTTTGCATTGAAATACAGCATCGTAAGTGGCATTAATGTGAAGATTTTGAACAAAACAATATTTTTACTCAGAAACAGCATTGAAGTAAGTGTGAAATTTTGAAGTAGAAAAACTGAAATTGCATTTTATTAATGTCTTTGTTGCTTTGCAGGCTGATCAGCATCAAAGATACATCATACTGGACCATCATGATGTCCTGTAACTTCTGTTTATAGGGTTTCATGTAAGCTATCAGTTGCACTGAATGTTCGTGTCATTGCTTTTCTGTATATGAGCAGCTCTGAGGAGACTGACACAGATATTCATTGCATTCTCAGACCCCTGCTGTGAGGCCGGACTGAGCGTTTCTCCCTGAAGCTGTGAGTTTGTGTGTTTGATGTATTGTACGGTCTTCAACATGTTACACACTCCTCCCATGATGCCTCTCTGTGTTCATGTCTGTTTCAGTCGTTATTGGAAAGTCGCGCGACGTTCCAAAAAAAAAAAAAAAAGGCCCGCTCACTTTTCCACTCGATCCGCTCTGTAGAATTCATTAAAAATGCTCCGTCTCAAAAAATGTGTGGAATTTTGTTTTGTTCCTCTCACATCCTGAGCTCTGCGCTCTCGTCAGTGCTGCTCTAAGACAAGACATGTTTACTGTGTGAATATATTGAACCAGATCACAGCAGATCTCTTCAGCAGAACATACTTTAGTGCTGGATTTCTTTACAAATACAACAGTGAAGGACACATGTGGTCAATTACTTATGCTGTATGTCACTGTCTGTCAACATGAGCATCAACGACTGAATTTACTGTACAGTTGTGCCACTTTTGCACACAGTTTTAGTCAAACATCTGTGTTTAGTTGACTGAGCATTTTTGAACTTGTTCAGATTTGTTGCTGCAAACAGAAAGGTTTGTAGTAATGTTTGCTATGCTTTTTACAATGCAACAAGTGAAATCAAGCTTGCATAGAAGCATTTGCATTCATATTCATGTGCAGAATATGCATTAGGGATTTTATGTCTTTATAAACTAAACGTGCACTATTAACTTCGTTCCCAAATTATCACTTATTTAAGCATTATATATTATATTTTATAATATTTATTAATGTATTATGGGATGTAATAGCTTTTTTAAAATATTATTTATATTTTCTAATTTTACATTTCAATTTGAGTTAATTTTTATATTTATTATTATTTTTATATTTAAATTTTAGTTTGTGTTTTCGTAATTTTTTTTTTGATGTAATTTATTCTTCAGTTTTAGCTTCAGTAATTTAGTATGACAACTTAAACTTAAACTGATTCAAACGACTCAACTCCCGATCTGAATAAAATGATTCACGATCTGAATCAAAAGATCCACGAAACTGGTTCGAATTATCGATCTAAATCGGATGATTCGTCCTACAAGCTATACAAACTCTCGAACTCCTGAATTATTTGATCTGCAGCAAATCATTTGCGATCGGCGCTCTGAAGTCCTGATCTAAATCAAATGATTCGTGAACCTACACCAAACTCCTGAATCATTTGATCCAGATTAAAAGATCTGATTAAAATTATTTGCGATCCGTGCTCCAAAGTTCAGATCGGAATCGATCCGCGCTCAGAACAGAAGTTCCGATCTGAATCGAATGATTCGTGATACGAGCAATGAACTCCTGATCTGAATCGAATGATTCGTGATACGAGCAATGAACTCCTGATCTGAATCAAATGATTCGTGAACCCGCACGGAAGTCCTGAATCACTTTAATAATTTGATCTAAAACATTTTCATTCCTTTGATAATTTCAGATTGGCACTTCGAGACACAGATCGCGAATAATTCAATTCGCGAAATGATTCACGAACCTGCGATCCGTTTGGAGCGCTTCAAAACAGTGAATCATTTTGCGACGCAACTGATTCGGAGTTTCAAAGCTTCACTATAAGATTAACTGAAATAATTTGCGATCTGAATCAAAAGATTCATGAAACTGCTCCAAAGTTCCGGTCTAAATCAAATGGTTCGTGATATGAGCTAAATGAACTCCCGATCTGAATCAAATGATTCGCTATCTGAATCAAATGATTCACCATAGGCGCTCCGAGTCCCGATCTGAATCAAATGATTCACCATAGGCGCTCCGAGTCCCGATCTGAATCAAATGATTCATGATCTGAATCAAAAGATTTACGAAACTGTTCCAAAGTTCCAGTCTAAATCAAATGGTTCGTGATATGAGCTAAATGAACTCCCGATCTGAATCAAATGATTCGCTATCTGAATCAAATGATTCACCATAGGCGCTCCGAGTCCCGATCTGAATCAAATGATTCGCTATCTGAATCAAAAGATTTGCAAAACTGTTCCAAAGTTCCGGTCTAAATCAAATGGTTCGTGATATGAGCTAAATGAACTCCCGATCTGAATCAAATGATTCGCTATCTGAATCAAATGATTCACCATAGGCGCTCCGAGTCCCGATCTGAATCAAATGATTCGTGATCTGAATCAAAAGATTTAGGAAACTGCTCCAAAGTTCCGGTCTAAATCTAATGGTTCGTGATATGAGCTATATGAACTCCCGATCTGAATCAAATGATTCGCGAAAGTCATGAATCTTTTTAATAACTTGATCTAAATTATTTTCATTCATTCGATCATTTCAGATCGGCACTTCGGGACACAGATTGCGAAATGATTCACGAACCTGCTCCAATGTCCTGATCTGAATGATTCGCGATACGCAATTCGTTTGGAGCGCTTTGAATCACTGAGTCATTTTGCGACGCAACCGATTCGGAGTTTCGAAGCTTCACCCATCCATCAATATATTTTTATGATGATATTATAGATTTTTTTTTTTTTTTTTTTGCTCTTTTGCATTTTTTGCACAAAAAAAATCTTTTTTTACTAGTAAATCGCTTGAACTGAATGATCGAAGTCACAAGTTTGAATCAATCGGAGCAGTTCCAGCACAAATGACTCACTCAATTGATTCGGTTCATCTGTTCCTCCGCTTTTTGCGTCTTCAGTCATGTTTACACAACACTGTCAGGACTACTACTGTCTTAGCTTGATAGTTTTATAAGATTAACTGAAATAATTTGCAATCTGAATCAAAATATTCACAAAACCATAAAATGGTTCGTGATATGAGCTATATGAACTCCCGATATGAATCAAATGATTCGCGAACTCGCAAAGCATAACTCATGAATCATATTAATAACTTGAGCTAAATCATTTTCATTCATTCGATCATTTCAGATCGGCACTTCGGGACACAGATCACGAAATGATTCACGAACCTGCTCCAATGTCCTGATCTGAATGATTCGTGATACGCGATTCGTTTGGAGCGCTTTGAATCACTGAATCATTTTGCAACGCAACTGATTCGTAGTTTCGGAGTTTCAAAGTTTCACTCATCCATCACTATAGCTGATTTTTAAAATAAAATGCTCTTTTGCGTTTTTGCACAAAAAAAATCTATTTTTTTTCTAGTGAATCGCCAGAAATGAATCATCGGAGTCACAAGTTTGAATCAATCGGAGCAGTTCCAGCGTAAATGACTCACACGATTGATTCACTTCACCTGTTCCTCCGCTTTTCGCGTCTTCAGCCATGTTTACACAACTCTGTCAGCACTACTACTGTCTTAGCTTGATAGTTTTATAAGATAAACTGAAATATTTGAAAAAAGTATTATGTTTGCAAATAAAATATCGACATTTCGATTCCAAAGATGACATAGTTAGTGAAACACTTTGTTAATATGGCAAGCTGCAGCTCAAAATACGTATTAGATGGAAAAATTGTGCATTTAGGATTGTGTTTGTAGCTTAATTCAGTATATTTGAAATAGTTTGAGCTGCTAAATATAACCTATATAATTTAAATACAAAATATTTGAGAATGATTATTGTATGTGATTGTTTGAGTCTATATATTGAGTCTGTGGATGTGAAGTTTGTATTATCAAGGCAGAGTCGTACCTATTTACATTCAGCATCTCTTTCTAAAGCCTCTGTTGTGGCACTAAAGGAAGGAATTCAAGAGTCCTTTGAAAACAGCCAGTGTTTCTCAATAGAGCTGCTTCACATGAGGACCGAGGCCTCTTGAGGAAAACTATTCGAGGAATACATTATATTAATCTAATATGATTTTTATAGTTGTTTTAAACTATTTAGTAATGAATTAAAATGATTATTTAATCATATTATTACATTTACATTTTAGTCATTGTGTTGAGTTTTTTTTTTTGTCTATGTAGATTTAATTATTTTAGTTTTTAGTTATTTTAGGTTCTTTAGTTTTTTTTATGATAGTTATTAATATTTTTTGAAGTAGTTTTTATTTTTATATTTTCCATTTTCATTTTAATTTGAGTTAAAATTTGTTATTTTGCAATTTTGGCTGTGTTTTATTTTAATTTTTCACATTTCGTTTAGATACTTTTTATTTCTTTTATTCATTTTTTAAATCATTTTTTGTTGTTATTTTCAGTTTAGTTACTTTTATTTTTATGAAATTTATAAATATAATTTTTATATTTTCTGTTTTCATTTTAATTTTATGGAAAGCTTCACATGGGATTTATTATTTATATGGGTTTTATTATTTTTTTATTTCAAATTTACTTTAGCTATTTTTTTCAGTTTTGTGATTATTAGTATTTACTTTTTTTATTTCATTTTTTATTTTTTAAATATGTATATACATATGTTTTATTCAGTTTAGTTACTTTTAGGTTTAAAAATATTTAGAATTTTTATTTTTATATTTTCTGTTGTCATTTTGTCAAGTTATAGTAATTTTGTTGTATATTTTTGACAAATGTATTCATTTTCGTAATACATCTATAGTGTTGATTTTAATTAAATTTTTTTGTTTGGTTATTTTCAGTTTTATATTTGCATTTTTGGCTGTGTTTTTAATTTTTATAATATGCCTATATGGGTTTTGTTATTTTTTATTTCACATTTGGTGTAGTTATTTTTTATTTTAGTGATTATTTTATTAATATTCAATTAATAGTTTTTTTTTTTTAATTCAAACTGTTTTATAAAATTTTTCATATGCATATACATTTTTTTGTTAGTTTCAGTATATTTAGTTTCAGTTTAGTTTCTTTTAAGATTATGATATTTATAAATATTGTGAATTAGTTTATTTCTATATTGTTTGTTTTCATTTTAATGTAAGTTTACGTTAGTTCATTCTTTTTTATTATGTCTATAAAGTTAATATTTGATTTCAGTTTTTAGTTGTTTTCAGTTATGTTTAGTTTCATGATTGTCCTTAATATTTTGAAGTAATGTTTATTTTTATATTTACCATATCAATTTATATTTTAATATATAGTTTTTTTTTTTTTTTTTCAATTTAGTTATTTTTGGTTTTATGTTATTTATAAATATTCTGAATTAGTTTTTATTATTTTTATATTTTCAGTTTTTATTTCAATTTTAGGTAAAGTTTTAGTAATTTTGTTTTTGTCAGATGTAATATTTTATTATTAATTCAAATAATTTTTTATTTTTTTGTTTTTAATATGTATATCATTTTTTTTTCTGTATAGATACTTTTAGTATGATATGTATAAATATTTTGAAATAGTTTTCATTTTTACATTTTCTGTTTTCATTTTAGGTAAAGTTTTAAAGGTCATCAACTCCAGCCAACGATGACGTCTTTATAAAGCCACTCGGTCACGGCCAAAAGAACCAAAAATGTTGACTTTCACTCACTTATTTTGATCCTTGACTCGAACTAACTGTGTTTTTAGATGCTAGAATTCTCCGAGGACGTTATCTGAGGGCAGTATTAGCACATAACAAATCAAATACTGTAAACATAGAGGCTCTTGACACTGATCTTGAGCTTTCCTGATGTCTTTGTCTGGGTTGTTTGTCTGGAGTCTGCTTACGGTGCGGTGAACAATCTGAAAAACTCTCATGGCTGTAAAAATGGAGAGTCTGTTCCTGAGAATCATGCCATGGACTCTTTCTCTGATTCTCCATTCACTAAAGGCATTTGGCATCTTCTGAAAGGACTTGCGATTCGGGATCTTCAGGCTCCTTGGATACCAAATGTCGCTTTGCAGGATCTTTCAGAAGGCCTTAAAGCTTCATTGGAGCAGTAATGCAGCAGGAATAGCGATTAGATTAGAGCTTGTTCTCTTATTCTCATCTACATCAAACCTTCAGCCAGACATCACAGACATCAACTACTGCTAATAATGGCTGACATTTCAACTTATCATTTACACTCCATGAACTGCTCATGTTGTGGACCGAATGCATTACAGACATAATATCATTATGCAATAATAATAATAATAATAATAATAATAATAATAATAATAATAATAATAATAATAATTAATAGCAATATCTATAAGAAGATCATAATAATAATTAACAATTGTTATTATTATAATTATTTTTGTTTTTTTTGTCTTATAAATTAAATGCATAACATGTATAATATCATAACTGATTAAATATATAAAATATCTGATGTAAAATAATAATAACAATAATAAAATAATAATAATAATAATAATAATAATAGCAATTATCTTATAATGATCTTATAGTCTTATAAATTATATACGTACCATGTATAAGAGATATATAATTTTTTATAAAAATATATAAAGTATAACAATAATAATAATAATAACAATTATTGTCATTATTATTATTTATTTATTTATTACTTTTTTCAACTAATAAATTAATCTTATAAATTATATCAATACCATGTATTTAGGACATAAAATCATAACTGATAAAATATATAAAATATCTGATGTAATAAAAATAAAGACAATAACTAATAACTAATAAAGCTAATAATAATAATAATAATAATAATAATAATAATAATATTGTTGTTATTATTATTATTATTATTATTATTTTTCATCTAATTAATTAGTCTTATAAATTATATACATACCATTTATTACAGACATACAGACAAAAAATATATATCTGATGTAATAAAAATAAAGACAATAACTAATAATAGTAATAATAATAATAATAATAATAGTAATAATTAATATTATTATTATTATTATTGTTGTTGTTGTTATTGTTATAATATTATTTTTCATTATATTGATTAGTCTCATAAATTATATACATACCATGTATTACAGACATAATATTATTAACAAAAAATATATAAAATATCTGATGTAATAAAAATAAAAACAATAATGCTAATAATACTTTATTATTGTTATTATTATTATTATTATTATTTTTCTTCATCATATTAATTAGTCTTAGAAAATTATATGCATACCATGTATTTTTTATTTACATTTTTTTCTTATAAATTATAAATTCTTATTATTATAACTGATAAAATATATAAAATATCTGATGTAATATAATAACAATAGCAATTATTATTTGTAGTATTAGCTTTAGTATTTTTATTATTATTTATTATTATTTATCATAACTAATAAAATATATAAAATATCTGATATAATACCAATAATAATAATAAACAATAAATAACAGCAATAATAAATAATAATAATAATAATAATAATAATAATTATGATTATTCTTGTTAATCAGACTTATAAATGATATGCATACCATGTATTATGGACATAACATCATAACTGATAAAATATATAACATATCTGATGTAATAATAATAGCTATTATTATTATTAGTAGTAGTATTTTTAGTATTTTTTATTATTATTATGACTTATAAAATATACAAAATATCTGATATAATAATAATAATAGCTATTTTTTATCTTATAAATTAGTCGTATAAATTATATGCATACCATATATATAAAACAATACATAATACAATAAATAAATAAATAAATAAATAAATACGTTTTTATTTTTCATTTCATGAATTATTCAGCTGAGGGTCAACATTTTAATTATATTTTTATTTTTATATTTTTTACACTAAATTAACTGGTTAACATGTAGTTACTTGTATTAGAGATTGTGTATGATACCAATAAAATATATAAAATATAAATATTAAACAATTTAATAAAATATTGTTATTATTATTATTATTCAGCTTATAAATTAGCCAATTTATGTTTGAGATTTGAATTTATATAATTCACACTAAATTATAGGTAAATAAAATATATAAAATATCTGATTTATTATTATTATTATTATTATTATTATTATTATTATTATTATTATATTTATCAATCAACCAACTATTGGTTAACATTTATTACTTTTTGTTTATAAATTTGACATATCTAAACTGCAAGTATTAGAAACATAATGTCATAGCTGACTAAATATACAAAATATCTGATATAATAATAATAATAATAGCTATTTTTTATCTTATAAATTAGTCTTATAAATTATATGCATACCATATATATAAAACAATACATAATACAATAAATAAATAAATAAATAAATAAAGTTTTTATTTTTCATTTCATGAATTATTCAGCTGAGGGTCAACATTTTAATTATATTTTTATTTGTATATTTTTACACTAAATTAACTGGTTAACATGTAGTTACTTGTATTAGAGATTGTATATGATACCAATAAAATATATAAAATATAAATATTAAACAATTTAATAAAATATTGTTATTATTATTATTCAGCTTATAAATTAGCCAACTTATGTTTGAGATTTGAATTTATATAATTCACACTAAATTATAGGTAAATAAAATATATAAAATATCTGATTTATTATTATTATTATTATTATTATTATTATTATTATTATTCTATTCATCAATCGACCAACTATTGGTTAACATTTATTACTTTTTGTTTATAAATTTGACATATCTAAACTGCAAGTATTAGAAACATAATGTCATAGCTGACTAAATATATAAAATATCTGATATAAAAATAAAATAATAATAAAGAAAATAATTAAATCTTGATAATATATAATAATGAATAACAAAGTATTATTATTACAACAGATCAAATGTATGTTTATTGCTACTCTTTTATTATAGCAGCCCTTTTATTATAGACTGTGGGGGCGTGGTTTCTGTCCGGCGGGGGGCGGGGCGCGGGTAATCCCTGCAGCTGACGTCACGTGCTCGTGCACCTACTGCACTCAGAGTTGGCGCGTTTGTGTGTCAGTCTGCGCTCCAGGAGTCAGCGTTCCGTTACCCGCTATTAAACGCTCAACAGTTGATGCGACTGCAGCAGCACAAGTGCTGGGACGCTTGAAAAAATGGGTAAGTCAACTTGAAAAACCATTTAATCAAATCCATTCACGCTGAAGTTTGAAAGTTTGATAGTTAAAGCGTTTTTTTACCTCAGACAGCGACGGTTTAACTTCCAGCAACGTTACCTCAGAACGGAGTGTGTGGGAAATATTCTGTCTTTCTTTGTTTCTCTGTAAAGTCTTTGTATTCCTTCGTGTCTGACACGATTGAAAGTGGTGAGCTTTAGTCCAGGTAGCTCTGAGAAGTGAGATTATGGATTAGACTAAAGAGATTTGACTTCTTATGTCAGCTGTGACCAACTGAGACGAGTCAAACTTCTAGTAAACAAGAGCAGACTAGTATTTGGAGCAATAGACTGCAGTTTAGCGTTTGTTGATGGCTGTAAAATCGATTCTGTTGGAAAATAGAGGGAAATTGAATTTTCCATTGTCTCATCTGTGGTTTAACTGAGTTTCAAGATGGTCTGCATTATTAGGATTGTTTGTTTTACATGAGCAAATCACTTTATGATAATAAAACCCCTGAGAATACCAGATAGGCATGGTTTTTTTGCTGTGCAAATTGGTTCTTAACTGGTTCAGGACAACAGAACCTGCTTTGTAAACACAAGATGTTTTCAAAAGTGTAGTTTAATTTATATTATATGATTTTGTTGGGGATTTTTTTTAAGGTTGAAATTTTGCATGTTGACGTCTATCTAGTTTAAAGAGTAATACTGAAGAGTTTGGTTGGTTGGACAAAATCAAGTATTTTGTCTTTCCTTTTAAATGTTAATACGTCTATTTATTTGGCAATGCACAGTTATATGATTAGTTGCGTTTAGTTTGCATTCATATTTGTTGTTTCCCCCTGTCTCTGACCCATCGCTTGTCATTGGACATCCAGAACCAGCATTGTTAACTATACAAAAAGTACTAAAATATATAGTTCCATTATATAATGTGGTTTTGTTGATAGCTTCTGAGGTTGAGGGCATTCGTTGGTTCTCTTCTACTTTTTTCTCTGGTGTTTGTCGGACAATTATGAAATTTGGCACACTTGCAGAGGTAGTCCTGAATAGTAATCTGACCAATTGTGGGGTCTCTAGGACCAACTCTTACCTGATGGGCTTCTACCAAGTCACTGATAAATGCATTGAATACTGAAAAGTTTGATTGGGTGTACAAACTTTGACAGTGGAAAGTGCTATGTCTTTCCTTTTAAATGTTAAAACGTCTATTTATTTTGCAAAGCACAGTTATATGACAAGTTGCGTTTAGTTTGCATTCAGATTTGTTGTTTCCACATGTAGTTCCGTTATATAATGTGGTTTGGTTGATAGCTTCTGAGGTTGAGGGCATTTATTGGTTTTCTTCTATTTTTTTTCTCTGGTGTTTGTTGGACAGTAATGAAATTTCACACACTTACAGAAGTGGTCCTGAATAGTAATCTGACCAATTTTGTGGTCTTTAGGACCAACTCTATGCAAACCTGTCCATGTTGAACTGTGTCTTCTTTGATAGGCTTCTACCCAAAGTCACAGATAAATTTGCACCAAAATACTGTGCTTTCAAATGTTAATATGTCTATTTATTTTACAATGCATGTCTAAATGATTAGTTGCTTTTAGTTTGCATTCACATTTGTTGTTCTTCACTGTCTCTGACCCATCACTTATCATTGGACATCCAGAACCAGCATTGTTAACTATACAAAAAGTACTAAAATATATAGTTCCATTATATAATGTGGTTTTGTTGATAGCTTCTGAGGTTGAGGGCATTCGTTGGTTTTCTTCTACTTTTTTCTCTGGTGTTTGTCGGACAATTATGAAATTTGGCACACTTACAGAAGTGGTCCTGAATAGTAATCTGACCAATTGTGGGGTCTCTAGGACCAACTCTTACCTGATGGGCTTCTACCAAGTCACAGATAAATGCATTGAATACTGAAAAGTTTGATTGGGTGTACAAACTTTGACAGTGGAAAGTGCTATGTCTTTCCTTTTAAATGTTAAAACGTCTATTTTTTTGCAAAGCACAGTTATATGACAAGTTGCGTTTAGTTTGCATTCAGATTTGTTGTTTCCACATGTAGTTCCGTTATATAATGTGGTTTGGTTGATAGCTTCTGAGGTTGAGAGCATTTATTGGTTTTCTTCTATTTTTTTTCTCTGGTGTTTGTTGGACAGTAATGCAATTTCACACACTTACAGAAGTGGTCCTGAATAGTAATCTGACCAATTTTGTGGTCTTTAGGACCAACTCTATGCAACCTGTCCATGTTGAACTGTGTCTTCTTTGATAGGCTTCTACCCAAAGTCACAGATAAACTTGCACCAAAATACTGTACTTTCAAATGTTAATATGTCTATTTATTTTACAATGCACGTCTAAATGATTAGTTGCGTTTAGTTTGCATTCATATTTGTTGTTTCCCCCTGTCTCTGACCCATCACTTATCATTGGACATCCAGAACCAGCATTGTTAACCATGCAAAAAGTATCAAAATATATAGTTATATAATGTGGATTTGTTGATAGCTTTTGAGGTTGAGGGTGTTCGTTTTCTTCCTCTTTATTCTCTGCCGTTTGTCAGACAATAATAAAACTTGGCACACTTAAAGATGTGGTCCTGAATAGTAACCTGCCCAATTTTGGGGTTTCTAGGACCAACTCTATACAACCTGTACATGTTGACCAATTTGATGGGAATTTGCACCAAAATACTTAAGAGTTTTGTATTGCATGTACAAACTTTGACAAAAGTGAAAAGTGCTTTGTCTTTCCTTTCTAATGTTAATACGTATTTATTTAAAAATGCATTTGCATTCAGATTTGTTGTCCCTTCGCTGTCTCTGACCCATTATTTATCATTGGACATCTGTTAGTTTTCTTCTTTTTTTTTTTCCCTCTGGTGTTTGTAAGAAAATAATGAAATTTGGCACACTTAGAGAGGTGATCCTGAATAGTAATCTGACCAATTGTGGGGTCTCTAGGACCAACTCTACTTGTCCATAAGTTTGATTGCATGTACAAACTTTGACAAAAGTTACGTTATTATATATTGTAGTTTTGTAAATGAATACATTTTTGAGGTTGAGTGGCTTTCAATAGTTTTCTTCTTCATTTTTTTTTTTATCTGGTGTTTGTAGGACAATAATGAAATTTGGCACACTTACAGAGGTGAATAATAATCTGACCAATTTTGTGGTCTTTAGGACCAACTCTATACAACCTGTCCATGTTGAAATGTGTCTTATTTGATAAGCTTCTCCCAAGTCACAGATGAATGGACCAAAATACTGAAAAGTTGGATTGAATGCACAACATTTGACATCAACAACAAAAGATATGAAAAGGATTTTTTGTTTCAAGGTTTCTGCAAGTCATAAAAACGTCTTTATCTTTAAACATATCTTAAATCAGAGCAGAAACTCTTAAATTTATAAAGTCATTGCATTAAATGTTGCATTGCATCAGTGTCTTTCATGTTTTCTAATATCTAAACATTCTCAAATCAAGAAACATAACTGTATGATTCGACAAGTTTCTGTTTTGTGTGCTTTGTCTTTCTTTTTTCAAATGCCTATTTATTTTGCAATGCACAATTAGTTGCATTCAGTTTGCATTCAGATATGCTGTCTCTGAGCCTTCATTCACCAACAGTTGTGCTTAATCTCAGTGTAAAGTCTTGTAGAATGTGTCCTGCAGATGTTTGCATAGATGTGGAGGTTGTGAGCGAGCAGAATAGTCTGTATTGTGTCGGCTCTCTGGGTTTCCACTCTGAAGCGGGCTGAAGAGAAGAGAGAGGCGCCACTTCCATGGATGTTTACCACTATTTAAAAGCTCCCGACTGAATTATGAGCTTTGGGACACTAAGAAGGGCTGTAGGCCAGATGGGCGAGCACCGAGACAAGGATAAATGCTCACGTTCAGACCTCAGGAATCTGCCTCATCACTTGGTTATCCGATTAACCTGTTTTTAGTTTCAGCACAATGACTATAACATTTAATATGAACTTAGAACAACATTTCAGCCAAAACCGCAACTTGTGTCCAATTTAGTCACATTAATGTTGCTTGCTTTCTTTGGAACACAACATAAAAGCCCCACAGAGAAAGCAACAACATACTATGGAAGCTTATGTCTGCCACGGAATAGAAAATTAACATTTTTAGCTAATAATTGTAACTTTTTCACCCTGATGAGAATTGCATCCATTTGTTCATAAGTTGCAATTTTGACACAAACTTGAGAAATGCTTGATTTGAAAAAGTCTAAATTGCATTTTTTAAAATATTTTTATTCTGTGGCAAATAAGCTGATTTGGAACGAAACTGCTTTACATGCTCACGGTGGTGTCTTACATGCCAACATCTTGTTTTTGTTCATGCTTTGAAGTACAAAAGCATTTCCTCATTAAGTCGACGTTGTTTCATCCTTTGTTTTTTTACGGCATGAACTCAAGCTCATGTTCCACAGACGCCAGTTCTCCAGAAAGGTTCGGAGCAGATGAAAACAGAACCGGCTTGATTCAGGCCGCCGCAGCTGACAGTGTGAGAACGCGTGAGAGCGTTGGTTTGTTCTCTCTCACAGCGCCGGCTTTGTGTGTCTAGTTCATCGGCCGTGTCTTTGTGTGACTCCAGAGACTGTTAACGTGAAGTAGGTCCAGTGAGTTGGGACATCCTGAGGAGAATAAAGCCTGTGAATGAGGGGCCTCCTCAATGAAGTGAGTCCTGCAACGCAGCTGCATGTCATCCATAGTTAGACAAACTCACAAGCCGCACTGTTACTCCAAATGTTTGGTTCTTTGGATATTTTACAGATTTGTGAATGGCTGCTTTTGTGTTATACAGAACATGAGCATTTTTGCTATACTTTGATTCAAGTGGTAAATTGTCTTTTATGTCGCATGGAGAATAACAACATACTATGGAGGTTTATTTCAGCTGTGGAATAGAAAAACAAAAAAGGTAATTGTGACTTTTTATCTCACAGTTCACACTGAATTGACGCTGTTTTGAGAAAAGTCGCAAGATGTTAGTTCGCAATTGTGAGATATAAAGATAAAAAGATAAGAGATATGAAGATGTAAACTCACAATTGTGAATTTATAACATGAAATTCTGAGGGAAAAATTTAGAATTGGTAGATGTAAACGCACAATTATCAATTTATAACTTGCAACTCAGTTGTATGAAAAAAATCTGAATTGTCAACTATAAACATGTAAACTAAATATTTAAAGAGATATAAAGATGTAAACTCAAATGTAAGTTTATAACTTGAAATTTAGAGGAAAAAAGTCAGAATTGTGACTTCCTTTGTCACAATTCCACCACTGAGTAAAAAAAAAATAATTAACTTTTTACACAGTTCTTTTTTTCCTTGCAATTGCAAGTTTACATGAACTTGTTTTCAGAATTGTAATATAAACTCACAATTAATCATTGAGTTAAGTCCCTCTAGCATTCATTACTTTTCTTTTTCTTATTATTTTTTCTCCACTGTTTGTAGGGCAATGATGAAACTTGGCACACTGATAGAGGAGGTCCTAAATTGAAATCTGACCAACATTGGGGTCTCTAGGATCAACTCTCTAGCGCCACCACTTTTTACACTATTCCGACCTTTTTTCGTCCAATTGCAAGTTCACTTGACTTGTTATATGAACTGGAAATTGTGAGAAAAGAAGTCAGAATTGCGGGATATAAAGTCAAATTTATGTCTTACAATTCTGACTTTTTCTCCCAATTTCAAGTTTATATCTTGCAATTTTACCTTTATTTCTCAGAATTGTGACTTTATATCACCCATTTCTGACTTTGTAACTCACAATTGCGAGTTTGTATCATGCATATCTGAGAAAAAATGCCCGAATTGATAAAAAAAAAGTCAGAATTGCAAAAAAAAAAAAAAAAAATGACAGAATTGTGAGATAAAAATTCACTTTTTAAATTTTTTATTTAGATTCAGAAATGGGCTTCCATACTTGTTCTTTTTAATTGATTCATTACATGAACCAATTGTGTATAAAGTGTATAGTTTTGCATGTTTATCTGATTTGAGTTCGGGGCCAAGTACCTCCAGCATTCGTTGGTTTTCTTTTTCTTCTTATTTTTTCTCCACTGTTTGTAGGGCAATGATGAAATTTGGCACACGGATAGAGGAGGTCCTAAATAGTAACCTGACCAACTTTGGGATCTCTAGGATCAACTCTATAGTGCCACCACCAGTTTAAATATTCAGTTTTCTTCAACTAATCAATTAATATATTTGAATTTCATGCATTTTTTTCATTTTGGACTGCATTGTGACTTCTATTTATTTGTTTGATTTCTTTAAACATTTGAAAGCATAAAAGCATTTTAAAATACCACTGTGTATAAAATGTGTTCTGTAAATTGCTTACAGTGAGTTAGAACTGATCCCAACAAGTTACAAACTGAATTATAACCTCAATTCTTTCTCTAGCTTTTTTTTTTCCTCCTCTTGCGAACAGTCATTTTTTAACCATTACATAATGGACTCCTGGAAAGATTTAGTCACTCTTAAGCATTTACATTCTCCCAATTGTGGCTTTATATCACACATTTCTAACTTTGTTACTCACAATTGTGAGTTTGTATTATGCAAGTCTATGAAAAAATGGCCGAATTGCTAAATAAAAAAGACATAATTGCAAGAAAAAAGTCAGAATTGTCAAATAAAAAGTCACCTTTTTAATTTTTTTTATTCAGATGCAGAAAATGGGCTTCAATACTTGTTCTTTTTGATTGATTCATTAAATGAACCAATTGTGTATAAAGTGTATAGTTTTGCATCTTTATCTGATTTGAGTAAGGGGCCAAGTCCATCCAGCATTCATTGGTTTTCTTCTTATTTTTTTCTTCGCTGTTTGTAGGACAATGATGAAATTTGGCACACTGATAGAGGAGGTCCTAAATTGTAATTTGTCCAATTTTGGGGCCTCTAGGATCAACTCTATAGCGCCACCACCAGTTCAAATATTGCGTTTTCTTCAACTAATCATTGAATATATTTACATTTATGCATTTTTTTTTCATTTTGGACTGCATTGTGACTTCTATTTAATTGTTTGATTTCATTAAACGTTTTTATGATTACATGATTGCATGAAAGCATTTTAAATTACCACTGTGTATAAAATGTGTAATGTAAACTGCTTACAGTGAGTTAGAACTGATCCTAACAAGTCACAAACTAAACTATAGCCTCAGTTCTTTCTCTAGCTGTTTTCCTTCGGTCATTTTTTTTAAACCACGACATAATGGACTCCTGGAAAGATTTAGTCACTTTTAAGCGTTTACATTCTGCCAGCGCTGCCTCAGTGTTTACAACATCCTGAACAGCACGAGCATCACATTGGCTTGTAATGAAATGTTTTGATTTGATTCACACGAGAGTTTATATATTTAAAATCTCTGGGTGTGGTTGCATTTGTGGTGTAAGACTTGGTGGTTGTTTCATAGTTTGTCAAGTTTTGGAGGAAAATAGGTCATCATCTTTTTGTCAGAAGTAATTTCTGCTGCTCCTCTCTGGAAACATATCAGTGTGGTTTTCCTAAAGTCAACACTAAATCCAAATGTACCCTATTTTTTCCCTAACTCATGTCTCTTGTCTTATTGTGTGTAATGATTCATTAATGCATGTTGTTCCAAAGAAAAATGTTGTAATCTTTTAGCAAAATGTTTCACTTTTGAAATGACTAGAAATGACTTTTCAGATGCATAACCCCACCTTTTTTAAATAAATTCCTGATGGATACTATTAAGTTTTTTTTTCTTGTTAAATATTCAGTTTGACTTAGAAATGGATCACATTATTAAAGTTAAATTGGTTGCAAATGGCATTTCATGTCGAGTCAATTCATGAGCATTTTACCATTTCTTTTAAGAAAAACTATCATTATATACAAACAGAAACTTACAGGTCTTCACAGTAACCCGTCAAAATAAAAGTTTGGTTTTACTTAATGTAGTAATAATACCGCTAATCATTAAAAAAAATATTACTAAAACATTTAAAAATATAAATTTACCAGAGTTATTTAAAAAATATTTATTTAAAAAAAATAAAAAATTAAATAATAATACTTAATTATTTTTATAAAACCAATTAATTAGAGATGTTTTTTATTTTTACAATTTAATTAAACCATTAAAATGGTATACAGAAAATTAATGGAAAACAGAATTTGGTAAAAAAAAAAAAAAACAGATTTTGAGAAAACAAATCTTAAACTTTTAATAAATTGCTGTTAAATTGTGTTTCATGATTTTAATTAATTAGACATGCTTTTTGATTTATATTTTTTTTATTTAACCAATAAAACAGAGTCTATAAAAAATAAAAACAGAAAAATGTTGAATCCAAAAAAATTTTAATGAAAAAAAAAAAGAATTTGGAAGAATTTGGGAAAAAAAGGCCCTAACTTAAGGTAAACCTAATCATTGTTGGAAACTGCCTGAAGTTGAAGAAAGGCAGTATATATAAAAATAAAAATATAAAAAATCAAATAAAACCAAATAAAACATTTACTAAAAATATATAAAAAAAAAAATTCTGCTACCTACATGTCATGTGATCATTATTCTACATTAAAGACCGTGAACTTGTTGTTGTGGATATATTTTTGCAATATTAATTTAAAATCTCAAGTAAATATTTTACCTCAAAGGCGTTTGGCTCAGCAATAACACAAAGTGAGATCTTGTTTCTGAAGCTCTGTGATTTGTTCAAGGTGTTGTGATAGAAAGGTCAAACCAAAGGTCACATTCAGGTGTTTGCGTAACGCTGAAGAAACAAAGACGGCTTGACGTGCCCTACATATTTGTTGTTCTTGTAATCTTCATCTCCTCGCTTCTTCCAAAAGTAGTTCACTGATCCCGTCCATCAGTTTATTTGTTTCTCCTCATAATCACAGCGCACACAAAGAGCGGCATTGTGAGTTGAGATATGAAATGATATGGAAGCGCCAGTGCCGAGTGGAAGTGCTTGCTCAAGCATGGCCAATTTCGCTCACATTTGGGCATCAAAGGGCCATTCACAAGACAAGAGCGAGTCAAATTAAACCCTGTCCTGGAGTCCTGAATCGTTTCAGAGCAACATGATGGAGCTCAAAAATGTTGGTTAGAGCTTTATGAATAAGTAAATTAGTGCTACAGTGGTCAGCTTCGGCCTTTCTGATTGAAATGTCAGTGAGAAGACTAAAGGGCAAACTTGTTATTTATGAAGAACGGCTCAATAGAAAGATCTTCCTCTTTTGTTTGCATTCATATTTTATGTAGGAATTAATTAGGGGCCAGGCACTGATTTCTTCCTCCGTTTCTTCCCCTCTTGATATGGCAACCGCTTGCGGGAAAGTTATGTAATTTGGCACACAGATAGAGGATAGTCTCAACATTAACCATAGCAAGTTTGGAGTCTCTAACTCAAACTCTCTAGCGCCACCACTTGTCCAAAGCTGCACTCATGTTTATGCTAATTATTTTAAAACAGTAAGGTCTACAAGGATAATGCACTATTTTTAATAGTTCGTAAAACATACTTTTTCGAACTTGTTTGTCAGATTTTTCTTAAAATTGGCTCAGATCATCTTCAGACCATGCTGGAAAAAAGTTATGGAATTCAAGTTGGTTAGTCAAACCGTTCTCAAATAATGCGTGAATGAATTCTACGAAGAGCGCACAAAAATGAATGTGAGGCTATATCTCCACAACAGTTTGGTGTATTGAGACCAAACTTGGTGTGTGTTATAACAAGCATGACATGAGGCTACCTGCACAGTTTCAGAGCAGCACCACCTAGTGGTAAAGAGATATGAAAAATGGCTATTTTTGCTTAGAACTTCTGAATGGCTTGGCCAGAAATCTTTAGATTCGAAAGAACATGCCAAGTCAGACCATACCCAATTTTCCCAGCCATTTTGAATTTTCTGATACAATGCTATATTTTACAAATGCATTGGCGTATCATTATGAAACTCTGTATGTGTCTTCGGCACCATGCCCTGACATTACTCAAAATGTTAAAAAAGGCTAATAACAGTTGGTTAAATTGGCCTTTTGTAATGAAAAAGATCTCAATATATTCCTTGGTTCATGCCGAGAACATCGATACCAATTATGCCAAAATTGGCTGAACTTCCTCTCCGCCATTTTGATTAATGTTCTAAACCTACTTTTTTATACTCCTCCTAGACCATTGGTCTGATTTTCACCAAAATTGAGCCAGATCATCTTCAGACCATGCTGGCAAAAAGTTATGGATTTTAAGTTGATGAGTTAAACCGCTCTTGAATAATGTGTGAATGAATTCTATGAAGAGCACACAAAAATGAATGTGGGGCTATATCTCTGCAACGGTTTGGCGTATTGAGACCAAACGTGGTGTGTGTTATAACAAGCATGACATGAGGCTACCTGCACAGTTTCGGAGACATGAAAAATTGCCCTTTTTGCTTATAACTTCTGAATGGTTTGGCCAAAAATCACAAAACCATTTTGGGTGTCTGCCACCTTGAATTTGATCATAAAATGCTAAATTTTACAAGCGCATTGGCGTATCGTTGTGAAACTCTGTATGTATCTTCGGCACCATGCCCTGACATTACTCAAAATTTTAAAAAAGGCTAACAACTAAATAAATTGACCCATTGTAATGAAAAAAGATCTCAATATATTCCTTGGTTCATGCTGAGAACACTGATACCAATTATGCCAAAATTGGCTGAACTTCCTCTCCGCCATTTTGATTAATGTTCAAAACCTACTTTTTTATACTCCTCCTAGACCATTGGTATGATTTTCACTAAAATTGAGCCAGATCATCTTCAGACTGTGCTGACAAAAAGTTTTGGATTTCGTGTTGATAGACAATAATGCCTTTGTATAGCATCTCAACAAATTTAAGGTCTGTATCTCTGCAAAGCTTTGACATATTGACACCAAATTTTGTGTGTGCTATTGTCTCCTTACACTGACTACGCCGCATCGATTTGGTAGCAGCGCCACCAATTGGTCAAAAGTAATAAGCCATTAAATCATTGTACTAGTAGTTTATATGATTTTTCAGCCATTTGGACTAAAATCATCTTAAAATGGCCTTGATTACTCATTGCTGCAGTTGGTCTGATGCCTGCTTCTGTAGTGCTTGGCCCCTTAATTGCTGCTTACAGCTATATTTTGTCATAGTTTTTTTAACTGAGTGAGGACAGCTTGGGATGTTTTTTTCCCCTTCATTTTTAGCATTATGTAATATTATTAAATAGAGTCTCTACTGGTTGACGGCTTTCAAGACTATCCCACATAAGGCCTAAAAGAAAAGATTGTTTTTCGAGTCTAAAATAAAATAAACATGTAAGGTCTTATTGAAATGGTTCACTTTACATTACAGCACATATCCATTGTACAGTTTTTCCATGACACAATTTAGCATTGCTGTATTCTCTTGATGTGGACCGTATCAATGGGAAACAGTGGAAATAAATCAATATGTTTTTCCCGGTTGACCTGTTTATATTGCTGAACACCAGAACGGTAACCAGGACATACGAGTAATGAAAATATAAACAAGACTCATTTGAAGGTTTCTGGGTCAAAATGAGGGAATCAAGACATTTCAAACAGGTGGTAGGAAGACCTGTCAATCATGTGAATGAAGGGACGTGATTGGCTGCTGCATTGAGGGTTGGGCCGTAGAGTTCAGACTGTAAATTCTGATTGGATGAGTGTCATTTAGAGTCTTCGAATAGCTAATATACATTAATATCCTCATCTTGACATGTTTATTTCACATTCCACATCATTCAATCATGCTGTAATGTTTATAACTATGTAAACTAGATTGCTTTTAATTTTTTTTATTGGAGTGTTTTATGTAAGAAAATACAATGTTTAGTCTTCTGTTTAGTCTATGGTTTGTACAAAGTGCTTGAAGTGCTTAAAGTACTTGAATTTGACATTTTGAAATTTAAGTCCCATTATTGAAAGACAATGTATCTATGAAACAGGTGTTTAATTTTGTCAATAAGCAAATATCTTTTCATGCAAAATTCATGCAATTTGAAAAAACATCATATGTTTTTCGCTTATTTCGGTTAATGTCAAAAAGAAATCGAGCTAAGTAAGTAGTAGTAGTGACAGTGCCGTGTAAACATGGCCGAAGATGCGAAAAGATGAACAGATAAACTGAATCATTTGAGTCATTTATGCTGGAACCGATTGATTCAAACTTCATGCCGATCATTTATTTCGAGTGATTAAAAAAGCCGTTCATTTTCAATTTCAACGTCATTTGTAACAATTTTAATTTTAGTGATGGGTAAAACAAAGCTTTTTACAAAATTATTCATTGTTTCGAAGCACTCCAATTAGATCGCTTGTTGCGAATCATTTGTTTTAGATCAGGACTTCAAATCGCATATCGTGAATCTTTTGATTTCGATCACAACAGGTTTGCGAATCATTTTGCGAATTGAATGATTAAAATCAAATGATTCGCAATACGCGATTTGAAGTACCGATCTAAATCAAATTATTTGTGATGTTTGCAAATTATTTTCTGTGTATGCGCTCAGAGACTAAGCAGAAAAAATGTAGCTCTTTCAGCTCAAGATGCGCGCCTAAACGGTCAAATACACACAAAAATATTTCAAAATGAGGCGCTTGGTGATAATTTATGTAAACCCTTGTCAGTTATGTCTTAAATGATCATAAACGGTTGAGAATGAAAATACATGTGTAACAGTATATTGGATCCGTGTGGCTCTTAAAGCGGCAGCAAATAATATTCCTTCTGCCGTGTCTGTGCTTAATATTAATAAAACGTAAAAATAAAAAGAGAAAAATCACTCACTGCTCTTGTTTTGGACCCAGTCATAATTGTGTTAAATAATCGTGATTACAATATTGACTAAAATATTATTGCCTTATATTATTGCCATAATCGAGCAGCCCTAGTAGTAATACTTTGCATGTGCTACACTTTATTTTTTGCCATTTTTATTAGTATATTTTTATTTATCCATTTTAGTTTTTTTAGAATTTGAAATAGAAGACATAGGTGAGATCTCTAATGGAAGTAATTGAAAATAAAAAAAGTAGTGCTTGGAAAAAGACCTTGAAAGTCCTGGAATTTCATTTTGCAGTATCTGTACGAACTTGGTCTTTTTAAATCTCTGAATTAATTCAACGTGTTGCTTAAATTTCACACTTAAAGTGTTGACACGTTTTAGATGCATTTAATATCATTTATAGTGTAAATGCACCCCGTTATTATCAAATGACTGAGAATTAATGAGGTTTAAATGTTATTCGAAGGGAACACAGTGTCATTTTTCAAGTATATGAACTATTTCCTGTTATCTGCTGTTCTCGGATGGAGTCTTTTAGTTGCTATTTTTCTTCATTGTGTTTATTGGTTGTTCTTACTGGCCAGATCTCAAACCCCTGCATGAAATGATATCCCCTGTCCTCCTTCGCTCATATATCTTGGCTTTGACTTTTTCAAAACACGCTGCGTCGTTTGAAGTAAAAGACGGTCAAATAGTCGCGATCTCTGAGCCTGTGTGAAACCTTTGAACCCCGACTGTACTCGTTTGCCACAGAAATGAAGAGGGTCGCTTTTTTCCACATTTCCGTGGTCTCGGTTTGAACTGTCTGAGTGAAAGTTATTGGTAATGTGGCTTTAAAGGGAGTCGAAAGGCCTGAAGTTTTTGGCGGCGGGCCTGTGGAGCACATTCAAGACTTCACAGATAGCTCTTTGTGCTGCGCTCATTTACTGCTAGACAAAAGCCTCTGAATCTCTTCATTTGGCCACCGAGGAGCCCTCAACATATGAATGGCCTGATGGAATCGCCACGACTTTCAATTTGCAGCCGTTTAGAAACCGAAGGTTTATTTTTGTACATTTTCAGGAGAAAATAAGCGTGCATGAACGTGTAAAACTTCAGAAACGGTCAGAAGTCAAAAGAGGGATTCTGGTTTCTAGATATGGCTCGTACCCCTGCTTTTTTATCAGTTTACTGACTGTGGAAAGTATTTCTTTGACAATGCATTATCATCTGGAGTTGTTTGAACAGTTTCAGGAATGTCGCTGACAGCAATAATAACATTTAAGCTCTCAGTTGTCTTCGTGGTAGGATTAGAAGGGCTCATTACTTTCCTTACCCTAAATTCCCTTGTGAATCCCAGACCTTTGAGTCACAACTGAAGCATGTTATGTAACACGTCCATGATTCACCTCCTGGTTGATAATTTGTGATTCATTTGCATGTGTTCGCGTGAGGCTTCTCTGGTTCACATCAGCCAGTTTTGACTAGTGTTGCATCTGAAAATAAAAA
The DNA here is from genome assembly GCF_049309525.1 of Garra rufa. Taxonomy (NCBI): domain Eukaryota; kingdom Metazoa; phylum Chordata; class Actinopteri; order Cypriniformes; family Cyprinidae; genus Garra; species Garra rufa. The sequence goes on along the minus strand of NC_133368.1, from coordinate 49,507,028 downwards.
TGAAAAAATTGCTGAAATGTATTCCAGGATTAGGTTGAGTTTTATTTTTTCATTAGATTTGAAGAAATGCATCCACTTGCTCACCACTGGATCCTCTGCAGTAAATGGGTGCCGTCGAAATAATGATCATGTGATGATCTCCTCACCCTCAGGCCATCCAAGATGTAGAAGAGTTTGTTTCTTCATCGGATTTGGAGAAATGCAGCATTGCATCACTTGCTCACCAATGGATGTGAATGGGTGCCGTCAGAATGAGAGTCCAAACAGCTGATAAGAACATCACAATAATCCACAATTAATCCACACCACTCCAGCCCAGTCCATCAGGTAACATCTTGAGAAGACAAAAGCTGTGTTTGTACGAAACAAATCTTTCATCTTTTTTAACTTAAGTAACTCGAATACAAAAAAATCATCTAGGCAAATTATTCCTCGATCATTCTCTCTCCTCATACAGTTATGCATAAAAATATCACAGAAAGTTAGTCAATATTACAAGAAGAGTTCCTTTTTTTTACCTCTAAAAATCAGCATGATACAAATGTGATACTGATTTTATGCAACAGTTTAATAAACAAGAAGCTAATATTTGGAGGCTTACATTTCAGACACCATATTGGCTGTTTTTTCCTCTATTTTGCCAACAAAAAATAATTCCAAACACAGCCACAGCACTGTTTTTCGTTCCGCTTATTAACAGTGACTTGCTGCCACCTACTGGCGTTTTTAATTTCACATTTAAAGTATCTTTTCATCTTTAAAATAATTGTTTAAAATAATAATAAAATAATAATCAGTTTTCAATTTTTTATGTTTAAAATAACAAAATATTTTTGCATTTGTAACTGAAGGTTAAATTCATTTAATATCCCTCTGAGCTGAATTAAGGATTGTGTAAATGATGATTATTATGATTATTATTACTATTATTTTATTACAGTTATTTTACTGTTTACCATTTTTAAAGTAATGTAAAATTGATCTTTTTAATATTTCTTGATTTATGTCTTAGTTTTAGGTTGCAATGTTTACCTTTTTTAAGTAATGTGAAATAAATGTTTGTACTTTTATTTATTTATATTTTTATATTTATTTTGATTTACATATTTTTTAAATGCTTTTTAAATGTAATTTGGCAATCAGAATCAGAATCAGAATCAGAATCAGAATCAGAATCAGAATGAGCTTTATTGCCAGGTATGTTTGCACATACTAGGAATTTGTTTTTGTGACAGAGCTCCACAGTGCTACAGAAAGACAGTGACAAGACGATACATATTATAAAAAGAACAATATAGAGGTATACAAGACAGACAATGTGCAAAAATAGCAAAGACATTTGAATGGAGTAAGTATGTGCTTTAAATAAATAACGGAAAAATGAATAAAGAATGTATAGTGTTGTATGTTCCACGATCAAGTGTTCATGAGATGGATTGCCTGAGGAAAGAAACTGTTTCGGTGTCTGGTCGTTCTAGTGCTCAGTGCTCTGTAGCGCCGACCAGATGGTAACAGTTCAAAAAGTGAGTGTGCTGGATGTGAGGGGTCCAGAGTAATTTTGGCAGCCCTTTTTCGTACTCTGGATAAGTACAGATCTTGAAGGGTAGGGAGGGTTGTACCAATGATTCGCTCAGCAGTCCGGACTATCCGACGTAGTCTTCTGAGATCAGAATTTGTAGCTGAGCTGAACCAGATGGTAATTGAAGTGCAGAGGACGGATTCAATAATGGCAGAGTAAAACTGTTTCAGCAGTTCCTGTGGCAGGTTGAGCTTCCTCAGCTGGCGGAGGAAGTACAGCCTCTGCTGGGCTTTTTTCACAATGGAGTCTATGTGAATGTCCCACTTCAGGTCCTGAGAGATGGTATTTCCAAGGAACCTGAATGACTCCACTGTGTTTACAGTGCTGTCCATGATGGTGAGTGGGGGGAGAGCAGGGGGGGTTTTCCTGAAGTCTATGATCATCTCCACAGTTTTGAGCGTGTTGAGCTCCAGGTTGTTATGACTGCACCAGACAGCCAGCTCTTTTACCTCCTGTCTGTAAGCAGACTCGTCACCGTCCTGAATGAGGCCGATAAGTGTGGTGTCGTCTGCAAACTTCAGGAGCTTGACAGAGGGGTCTTTGGAGGTACAGTCATTAGTATACAGGGAGAAGAGCAGTGGGGAGAGGACACAACCCTGAGGGGCGCCAGTGCTGATAGTCCGGGTGCTGGATGAGAATTTTCCCAGCCTCACTAGCTGCTGCCTGTCTGTCAGGAAGCTGTTGATCCACTGACAGACTGATGTGGGCACAGAGAGCTGAGTTAGTTTGGGCAGGAGGAGGTTTGGGATGATAGTGTTGAAGGCTGAACTGAAGTCCACAAACAGGATCCTCGCGTAAGTCCCTGATTTGTCCAGATGCTGCAGTATGAAATGTAGACTCATGTTCACTGCATCATCTACAGACCTGTTTGCACGATAAGCAAACTGCAGGGGGTCCAGTAAGGGTCCGGTGATGTCCTTCAGATAAGCCAGAACCAGTTTCTCAAACGACTTCATGACGACAGATGTTAGCGCCACAGGTCTGTAGTCGTTAAGTCCTGTTATTTTGGGTTTCTTTGGAATGGGGATGATTTCAGAACGTTTGAGAGAGGCGGGGACTTCACACAACTCCAAAGACCTATTGAAGATCTGTGAGAAAATGGGTGCCAGCTGATCTGCACAGGTTTTCAGACAGGCTGGTGTGACACCGTCAGGGCCTGGTGCCTTTCTTCTTTTGTTCTTTTTGAAGACCTTGCGTACCTCATCTTCACTGATTTGAATGGGAGTTGCAGGAGTGGGGGAGAGGGGTGATGTTGGAGGTGTAAATGGTGTCTTTTCAAACCGACAATAGAACTCGTTCAGATCGTCTGCCAGTTGCTGATTCTGCAAAGTGCTGGGGGATGATGTCTTGTAATTGGTGATTTGTTTTAGACCTTTCCACACTGATGAAGAGTCACTGGAATGAAATTGGTTCCTTATCTTTTCGGAATAATTTCTCTCAAAATCAAATGGGTTTATTTTTTATGTTATTAATGGATGCAATTTCAGCAATAAAAATGTTAATTTTTCTAAAAAGGAAACAGATTAGTTGTTTAAAATAAGAGACCTATCTTATTTTCTCTTCTATATTTAGTATTGCTCTATAATAAAGAAAAAAATACTTCTTATCCGATTAATCGATGGAATAATTGGTAGAATACTCGATTTATAAAATAATCGTTAGCTGTAGCCCTACATCAAGACATTTTTTACTTCAAACTATTGCTTTTCTCTAGTGAAAAAGTGGATTTAGGAGAGAAATATGTACAGCCCAAGCACTGTTTACAAGCCAAAACATCTCTAAACAAATATGTGGCTGGATTTTGATGTCAGAGACAACAGTAGATGGACTTTTTTTTTTTCACTGGAAAAAGCGTTATTATGGATTATAGACTTTAGTCAGAAGCTTGATTTTGGTCTTCTCAAGATGTTAATTGATGGACTGGAGTGGTGTGGATTACTTGTGAATTATTGTGATGTTTTTATCAGCTGTTTGGACTCTCATTCTGACGGCACCCATTCACTCCAGAGGATCTATTCCTTTAATTCCCCAGCTTGAATGTTCAGGATCTTCCTCAACCGTGGCATTAGGCTGTAATATGTGTGAAGAACACGCGAGCCAAACAGATGACCGTATCCCAAGATTCCTGAGCTTCCCTTCACACGATGCGACAGCTGCATGAAATTGAATAGCGTGTGAGTTAACAGCATATTGGCAGATTTGGGAATTGGAAATGGGGTAGTATTTCATAGTTCACATGAAATGCTTTCAGGAAGTTCACATATCCTTTGGTGTGATGCTATAGTGCATCTTAGACTGTCAAGATGAAGTCAGGACCATTACAAATGAACTAGCAAATTGAAATTGTGTTCTAAAATATACACGTTTAACCTTCAGCTTATACAGATACACATCAGGCTGAATATATGCAATGCATAAATGGTCCTTTGACCCAAGAGACTCATTTTATGTGTCATATGTGTTTGATATATGTGCTAGAGGTTGAAGAGGGAATTGGTGGGAAAGTTCTTCTGCTGATTTCTGCATAACATGTTTTTTGACATGCAGATGATTCATGAATCGTGTCCAGTCCTGGTTAAATCCAGCTGTCATGTGATTTCTCTGAAGGATTCAGCAACTGCAGGCATTTGCAGTTTGATAGCAAACGTTCATTTATTTATTCACACGCCAGATATGAGTTTGAGAACAAATTTCTGAGGCAGAATTATGCTTGCATAATCCTCATAATACTGCAGTTGAAAACTTTGCATAATGATTAAAGAAAATGTTTAGAAGTAGATACTGTTAGCTTTTAAACTGTTGATGCATTTCAGATTAATTGAACGTATTAATGGAATAGTTCACCCAGAAATAAAAATGTGCAGAAAATGAATGTGCTCACCCTTAGGCCATTCGAGTTGTAGATGAGTTGAGGAATTTGGCATTTGGCATTCCATCACTTTCTCACCAATGGATCCTCTGGAGTGAATGGGTGCCGTCAGAATGAGAGTCCAAACTGCTGATAAAAACATCACAAAAATCTACAAGTAATCCACATGACTCCAGTCCATCAGTTAACATCTTCAGAAGACAAAAGCTGAAAACAAATCCATCAAGACGTTTTTAACTAAAATAAAGTCCATAATCCATAACAAAAAGTCCATCTCCAGCCATGTTTAGAGCTGTTTTGGCTTGTAAACAGAGCTTGATCTGTGCAGATTTCTCTCCTGATTAAATACAGACCACTTTTTCCCTGGAGGAAGCATTATGGATTTTTCTATTTTGAATTAGCCTTAACTTTTATATTTATAGTTTTCATTTTTATTTTTTCAGTTGTCATTTTCTACCCAATTTTATCATTTTTTTATGTGCTTTTGTCATTTTTATTACTTGTTTAGCTTATTTTTATTTCCATTTTACCTTTAATAATTTTAGTACTTCAGCCTAAACTTATTTTTTTTAGTTTAATGTTTTTAATTAAGTTTTTTATTTTATTTTAGTCATTTTAGCAATCAAACATATTTCAGTCAGCATTTAGTTTCAGCTTTATTTTAATAAAAGAAAATGGTTTTAGCTAACAATAACAGTAATTTCCTGAAGTAAAAATCCCATTCATAGTCTCCATAAATAATTTAATTTGATAGATTATGGACTCATGTTTTAGCTGGACGCAACAATTTGAAATTAAAAACATGATAATGATAGATTTGTTTCTCACAAACACACGGCTTTTGTCTTCTGAAGATGTTAACTGATGGACTAAAGTGGTGTGGTTCACTTGTGGATTATTGTGATGTTTTTATCAGCTGTTTGGACTCTCAGTCTGACGGCACCCATTCATTTGTGACCAAGTGATGTGTTAAGCTTAATTTCTCTAAATGTGGTCAAACTCATCTACATTTCGAACAGCATGTGAGTGCCAAAACAGCTCTAAACGTGGCTGGAGATGGACTTTTTTTTTACTGGAGGAAGCGTTATTATGGATCATGGAGTCATATTTGAGTTAAAACATCTTACTGACAGATTTATTTCAGCTTCTGTCTTCACAAAATGTTAACTGATGGACTGGGGCGGTGTGGATTACTTGTGGATTATTGTGAATTTTTTTTTATCAGCTGTTTGGACTCTCATTCTCATTCTGACGGCACCCATTCATTTGTGACCAAGTGATGTGTGACGCTAAATTTCTCTAAATCTGTTTAAACGCATCTATATTTTGAACAGCCTGTGGGTGCCAAAAAAGCTCTAAACGTGGTTAAAGATGGACTTTTTTATTTGAGGAAGCGTTATTATAGATTATGGACTCATATTTGAGTTAAAAACACCTTAATGATGGATTTGTTTCAGCTTTTGTCTTCTCAAGATGTTAACTGATGGACTGGAGTGGTGTGGATTACTTGTGGCTTATTGTGATGCTTTTATCAGCTCATTCTGACGGCACCCATTCACTGCAGGTGATCCATTGGTGGGCAAGTGATGCAATGCTACATTTCTCCAAATCTAATGAAAAACAAACTCATCCTAAAAGAAACGCAGCTTTTGTCTTCTCAAGATGTTAACTGATGGACTGGAGTAGTGTGGCTTATTGTATACGGCACCCATTCATTTGTGACCAAGTGATGTGTGAAGCTAAATTTCTCTAAATCTGTTCAAACTCAACATTTTGAATGGTTGTGGGTGAGGACATTTTCAGCAAATTTTCATTTTTGGATGAACTAATAATGGCATAATGTTCATAACTTGGACTTGATAACAGAGTACTTTAAAATTGGTGACTGAGATGAACCAGCGAAGTTCAATGGCAGCTTAAACACAAATCGAGTTCTCACGATGGTCGTGCAAAGAGATGTGAATTCGGCACTGCTTGCATGTCAACACGCTCTCACAGAATAAAGGAGTCAGCCATTCAGTTCAGCGCTCTTTAAAACGCATTCAATAGGGCAGCTGTTTATGCTCATGAATATTCAATGAGCCGAGACACAGTCAGCCGCACGGATTGATTCAGCGCTCAACAAGTCTGCTATTCTCGATCGATTCAGATGTGAGAATTAATAGACAACATTTGAGGTTTGTACAGATATAAAGCTCGCCTTTTACATAGCAGAAAAAGAGATCGCGAGATACAAAGAGCCTTCACACAAACCATCAGCATTCATGTGCCTTTTAGAGGTTTTTGGGATAAATTGGCCTTAAGAAATGAAGTCCTTTTTTTTAACCAAGGTCACATGAAAGAATTGGTTCAAATCCGAAAATAATGATCATGTGATGATCTCCTCACCCTCAGGCCGTCCGAGATCTAGATGAGTTTGTTTCTTCATCAGATTTGGAGAAATGCAGCATTGCATCATATGCTCACCAATGGATGTGAATGGGTGCCGTCAGAATGAGAGCTAATAAAACATCACAACAATCCACAAGTAATCAATTAACGTCTTAAGAAGACAAAAGTTGCATGTTTGTAAGAAACTAATCGATCATTAAGACATTATTAACTTTAAACTATTGCTTCCGGCCTAAATACAAGTCCATAATAACACTTCCTACAATTAAAAAGTGGTCTAGTCTGAATCAGGAGAGATATCTGCACGGTTTACAAGCCAAACAGCTCTGTAAAGTGGCTTAATTATGAATTTATTGCTTTAACTTTAATCTAAACTGATAGCGATTTAGCTGTCTATCAGCTACTTTTCATTAAATCAGAATTTGCAGTCATAACTATCAGTTTTATATAGTTTTTCATTGAAGTGCTCACTGCATAGTAGTTCTGTGATTCCTGCTCAGTTTCTACAAGGAACATCTGGGTTCATGTTTTCCTAAGCATCATTTTCCTCTTTACTGAGGTGCCAACCAGCGGGTGTAAAGTCACATGAGAGGGCAAATTTTGGTTTTAAACAACCTCAGAAGAGCTCAGTTCCCCGCAAGCCCTAAAAACCAACAACAAAAACATGCAATTATAGATGTGCTGATTCAGAGGTCCTGGGGAGCATTGGGTTGAAGGCTACCAATTAGGTTTTGAAGGGAATTTTCCCCCCCAAACACAGTCGGCGAGAGCCAAAATAGGAAATTAAAGAAAAAGCTCCCCTAAAAATGAACAATTTTGTCGTCCTTTAGTCAACTTTATGTAACTTTCTTCTGTGAAACGTTCATGTTTAATGCTGACGAGCTTGAGAAAAGCAGCATAAAACTGTCACAAGTAGTTTTCAAATCTCATTTGTATCTAATTTTACAAAATTGGCAAGATTTCTGAAGCCTGTCATGTGGATTACATTTATGGTGCTTTAATAGTCTTATTTTGGAGCTTGGTTGTCATTATGCATAATAATCCTTCAGGTCCCACAAATTTGGTTTTTCAGCATTTTTGTGTATTTGAACTCTTTCCAACAATGACTGTATGATTTTGAGATCCTTATTTTCACACTGAGGACAATTGAGGGACTCATATGCTCCCCTCGGCTCTTAATGCACTGTGTTTCTTTCTGAAGCATCAGTGAGTGTTTGAACCTTCTGTAATAGTTGCATATGAGTCCCTCAGTTGTCCTCAGTGTGAAAAGATGGATCTCAAAATCACACAGTCATTGTTGGAAAGAGTTCAAATACACAAAAATGCTGGAAAGCCAAAGAATTTGTGGGACCTGAAGGATTTTTCTGAAGAACAGCAGACAGTTTAACTGTTCAGGACAAACAAGTGACTCATTACAAACTATTACTAAACAAAATCATTCAGATAACAACACCGTATTAGGAATTTTGAACAGGGTTATTTTTATAAATTCAACTATTATTTTCTCTTGTGGACTATTTGTAAACATCTTTTATGTGAAATATCTTATTCAGGTCAGGAGTAAATACAAAATAACATGCATTTTGCAGATTCCATAAGGTGTATGTAAACTTATGACTTAAAACTGTTTTTCCACTGAAAATGAAACGATGCATATAAAAACAGTATTTTATGACAAACACTCGCTGATGATTTAAGATGCTGTTACTGGATGTGATATGTGACCCTGGACCACAAAAACAGAGAAAATCGCCTTTAAAGTTGTTCAAATAAAGTTCTTAGCAATGCATATTACTAATCAAGAATTACGTTTGGATATATTTACAGTAGGAAATTTAAAAAAAATGTTTTCAAGGAACATAATCTTTACTAAATATCATAAGAGAAATGGATCATTTTGACCTACACAATGTATTTTTGGCTATTGCTACAAATATGCCCTTGCTACTTAAGACTGCTTTTGTGGTCCAGGGTCACATATCTCATTGTGATTCATTTCTTAATTTTCACTGATGTCGGTTCTGTCATCGACTTGTTCTATAAAACGGGTCGACAGACTCACAGATTGATTGACAAATGTATCTGGGTTGTGGCTCTGAATCAGTGACCTGATGCTGAATGCTTGTTGTTTAACAGAAAGTGGGTCAGCGGTGCAACATGCAAAAACAAATAAACAAACATGCAATATTTTTGGGTAGTTGATGTTCCCTTGTTATGTGCTGTACTCAAACTAAAACTTTTAAAACAATTTTTTAAAACTTTTTCACGTAACACCATTATTTCACCAATTATTTTACAGTAATGCTGCGTGTAAATTATTTTCAGGCTCGTTAATTAAGAGAATGCTTGGAATATTTGCAATATAAAATATTCAGTGTTTAATCAAGACTTTAAATAATTAGTCACAAGAAATTGTGCATTTTTTTTTTACTACTGATAAGTGTTATTAGGCACAAAATAAGGATAAATAAGTGAAGTGTCACTACCAGCCAAAAGATTTTTAAATCTTTTTTGCTCACCAAGCCTGCATTTATTTGATACAAAATACAGCAAAAGCAGTAATATTGTGAAATATTTTTACTGTTTAAAATAACTGCTTTCTATTTGAATATATTTTAAAATGTAAATTATTTCTGTGATCAAAGCTACATTTTCAGCATCATTAGCATCAAAAATCATTATAATATTCTGATTTGCTGCTTGAGAAACATGTATTGTTATTATTATTATCATCAGTATTTAAACCAGTTTTTTTTTCAGGATTCTTTGATTAAAAAAATCCAAATATTAATATTTATCTGAAATAAAAAAAACTTATTTATAACTTATTATATATATTATAATAATATATATTATTATTTTCAACATAATAATAATAATAATAATAATAATAAATGATTTTGGGTATAGCAAATCAGAATATTAGAATGATTTCTGAAGGATCATATGACTGGAGTAATGATGCAAAAAAAATCAGCTTTGAAATCACAGGAATAAATTACATTTTATAAATATTTAAATAGAAAATAGTTCTTTTTAAATAGTAAAAATATTTCAGAATATTACTGCTTTTGCTGTACTTCGGAACAAATAAATGCAAGTTTGGCGAGCAGAAGAGACTTGTTTAAAAACATCACTGGACCATTTCAAATAAACTAGCAAATGTAATTTTTTTATTTATTTTATTTTATTTATTTATTTGTTGCATGGTTTTGCCTGTATTCGTTCACATAAAGCTTGTCTGGTTCAAAAAAGCCTCTTGATTTTCTTTCAGTAAATTGATTGTCGCTTATTAAACCTGTTATGAGACGTTGAGACACATGATCTATGATAAAACTTCCCCCGTCTTCCTTTCGGATCCACATTCCTCCACTTATCCCTTTTTGCTTCAGACAGCTTGTGAGAATTTGGGCTCTCTGTCGGCCCTTGGGAAGCTGATGGAGGTGCCTGTGTGTGTGTGTGTGTGTGTGTGTCTATTGTGAGAGGCGTACAGGGCTCCAGGCTCTGGTGGTCATGAGAACCTTCTGTTTTATGTGTCAGACAGAGCAGCGATGCTCACGGGTGACTGAACACTGGACGACTATTCAACCTCAGTTTACCCCACGTTGTCCAACACAATGCCGTCCTCCTGCATTCACCGGCCCTTTGACACCATCAGCTGTGCTGAGCCTGTCACAACCTACAATCTCATATCCAGGAGTTTATTTTATTGCTCCTAATTTTGGCCTATATGTTATAGTTCTGAATTCGAGTTGCATCAGAGTGATGGTGTTTGTGAGATGAGCGCACATGAATCATGTCAAAACTATTGGATGAAGGCATTCCAAAACTATTGTCAGCCAGTTCATATTTCAGAAGTGTAACAACACATCTGCAAGTTCACAGCTCTCACATTTTTCCGATATTTTTCTTGCAATTCTGAGAGAAAAAAAGAAGGAATTGCAAGTAAACAAGCAAGCAAACGTTTATTTATAAAGCACTTTTCCAAACATGTTGATGCAGTTCAAAGTGCTTTACAAGTAAGAAGGAATCAAAAAACAAGTACAAGAAATGGAAATAAACACTTAAAAAAAAAATTGAAAACATATACTGCATATATAATTAAAATCTAAAGCAAAAAAATTTAATGAAGAAAGACAAAACATAAAATATACCAAGATTTTATGGGACATTACAGGAAAGTTAGACTGAAAAAATGAGTGTTTAATTTAGATTTAAAACTATTTATGCCTTCAGCATCGTATGTCCTCTGGAAGGTTAAAACAGCTAAAAGCAGCATCAGCAAATTTTTTAGTTCTACTATGAGTCCATGCAACGGCTTATAAACTAGTAAAATATTTTTTAAATCAATATGAAAACTAACAGGTAACCAGTGTAATGACTTTAGTACAGGTGTAATGTGATCTCTCTTTTTGGCTTTTGTCAATATTCTAGCAGCAGTATTTTGTATTAATTGTAGTTGATTTATTGTATTTTTTGGTAGACCTGAAAAGAGGGCATTACAAAAGTCCAGCCTGCTAGATATAAATGCATGCATACATTTTCTGCATTGCTCAGAGAGAGAAATGTTCTTACTTTGGCAATGTTAACCCTTGCAAATAACAATATTCCTGAAGAGGTACTTGATGAGTGCTTGAATTAGTGAAAGACGGTGTATCTAAATGAGAGAGTGTCATGTAAACTTGGCTGAAGATGCGAAAAGAGGAACGGATGAACCGAATCAATTGAGTCATTTACGCTGGAACCGCTTTGATTGATTTAAACCTGTGACTTCGATCATTCATTTCAAGCGATTCACTTGCAAAAATGAAATCAAATTAAAAGAGCCATTCATTCTTAATGTTAACATCACTTGTAACGATTTTAATAGGCGCATAGTAATATATGAAATGGAGCTTTTCGAAACTTTGAAACCCTTAAACCATTGCATCACAAAATGATTTACAGTTTCGAAGCGCTCCAATCGGTTTGCGTATCGTATTTTTTTTTAAGAATTCGAAATAGAATACATAAGTGAGATCTCTAATTGAAGTTCTTGAAAATAAAAAAATAGTGCTTGAAAAGTCCTTGAAATTTCATTTTACAGTATCTGTAGGAACCCTAAATACCTACTCAGAATTTACTTTTTTACTTTTTTCTGCAATTGAATTAATAAAAGTTTATTACAAATTTAATTTTTTTTTTTTAATTTGACTACTTTTATATCTCACAATTCTGACTTTATCTCGCAGTTCTGATGCTTTTTTTTCTTTTTGTGGAATAACAAATAAAAAAGGTAATCAATTGTATCTCACAATTGACTTTTTTCCTTTTTTTTCAGTATGGAAAAGCCAGAAAATTCAGAATTTCTCAGAAAATTTGCCGTTTGGCAATTCTGAGTTTATATCTTGCAATGCTGTCAAAATTGTGAAAAAAATCTGAATTGTGAGATGACAGTTGGGAAGTTGCATTTACCTTTTAAGTTTAAAATTATTATTTTTTATTTGTGACCCTGGAGCACAAAACCAGTCTTAAGTCGCTGGGGTATATTTGTAGCAATAGCCAAAAATACATTGCATGGGTCAAAATGATTGATTTTTCTTTTATGCCAAAAATCATTAGGAAATTGAGTAAAGATCATGTTCCATGAAGATTTTTTGCAAAATTCCTACTATAAATATATCAAAATGTAATTTTTGATTAGTAATATGCATTGTTAAGAACTTAATTTGGAGAAATTTAAAGGTGATTTTTTTTTTTGCATCCTCAGATTCCAGATCTTCAAATAGATGCATCTCGGCCAGATATTGTCCTATCCTAAAAAACATATATCAATAGAAAGCTTATTTATTGAAGTTTCATATGATGCATACATCTCAAATTTAACCATATGACTGGTTTTGTGGTCCAGGGTCACATTTATTTAAATTGTGCATTTATATTTAATTTAATTGATATTTGCCCTTGCAGTTCTCTTATGAACTCCGGTTTAGGAAACACATAATGTAAATGTAACGTGATGTAAATCATGATGTAAATTTGAACAATTATTGAACAGTGCGGTACTGTTAATGAAAAATAGCAACAAAAACAATCCTAAAAAACAGTGCTCATTTAGATGTTATGAGGTGATCTCTTGCACATTCTCTTTAGCACAGACAGATAAAGCATAAATTGCATGCCAAATGTTCTTCCTTTGCTTTTTTGTTGCACTATTGCACCAGCTAGCTAGCTGTCTTTATTAGCAGGTAAAAAGAATAATAAACTTCCCAACATGCACAAAAAGACATGAATTCTCATCATGCAATTACGATTTTTCCAAACCTTTATGCATGGAGGACTCAAAATCTGCTTTAAAGTTGCAACTTGTAGTTCTTTTGTTCTGTCTTTCTTTCTTCATCTCATTTCTACCTCTAGCTCTCTCCATCTGCTCCTGCTTTTCTGATCTTCTCTTCTGTCTTTTATTGTCCAGAGGGAATCTTCCTCTATTCTTTGCATGTCTTAGGTTCTCATGGGTCAGACAGCAGATGGAAGGCTAGTTCGTGGCCGGTGTTTTTTTGAGTATGTTAATATATGCACGCGGTGTGGTGGACTTGAGTGTTGTGGGTCTCCTCCTCCACCTCCTCCACAGGCATTGTACTGGTCTGGGAATGTGATTTGGTGCAGACGTGACTGGGAAACTCTCTAGTTTCTGTGTGGATTCAGAGTAGAACAGTGATGTGAAGAAGAAAGAGTTTTGAGAAGAAACAGTTAATACAGGAATAGAATCAGATTTTCCTCTGCATTTCTTCGAAAGAGCTATGGAAACTTCATACGACGACACTGACGATGAACGTCAGGAGAAACAAGGTACTGCTTACAGTAGTCTTATTATTGAAAGAATCAATACTGCGCTTGTGTTTCAATGCATCACATGAGTTTCAATTATAGCTGGTTATTAACTGCTTTTTATGTGTTAAACTCTGGTGCAGTTTGATGTCAGAAATTCTTTTTACACTGTCAGTGCTCCAAGTAGGGCCTTTAAAAACTAATATTTGTGGTTATTTATTTCTTTGCGTTCTTTGCTCTTAGAGTTTTTATTTTGGTGGAAAACCGCAGGGAAACTTTTTTTGTTGTTGACATGTATAAACCATTCCCACAGCTTGGGAAGATGTTTGGTGCCTGTTGCTTTTCTCAAATACACATTATAAGTGACTTTTTGTAAATTAGCTGAAACGTTTATTCTGTTTGTAGAGATCTTTTTTGGATAAAAGACAAATCTTATTTTATGATATAGTCATTTTACTTCACAATAATAACTTCAATCATGATATAGTCATTTTTTTGTTATTTTATCTTTGTTATTAATAATAAGAACATAGATGCATGTAACAAACTAAAGGACAAATACAATAAAACAAAGACACAGATGAAATAAATAGGGCCCTATGAATATTTAATATATTTATTCCTTCCGTTTAGAATTTTTCTAGACTCTATTTTAATGGTTACTTTAAAAATAAAAATAAAAAAGCATGTAAATGTACATGATTTAACTGCAGTTTGTTTTTACCAAATTCAGTTTTATTTTGATCAAATTCTGTGAATCTGTTTTCTGTTAGTTTTCTGCATTTCATTTTCATAGTTTCATAAAAGATTTACAATCAAAAGCATGTCTAATTAATTTATACATTATATATACATTAGATCTTATAAAGAATATTTCTTTCTTTATTCAGAAATACTGTCTTGTGTATTTACAATTTTCTTGTTAATAAATTCTGGTAAATGATTTTTCTGATAAATATTGAGTTTTAATAATGTTTTATTAGTAGTAGTAGTAGTACATTACATACATAATATTTCTGTCAAGTTAAACAAAACATTTATTTTGAAGGGTTGCTGCTTTATGTATATGATATGAGCATGGTTTTTCTCAATGTCAATATGGCTCTTATCAAAATGCTGTCTTAAAGTAACTGTACTAGTAAAATGCGGTAAAATTTAGTAAAATTTTTACCTTTTTTAAAGCCTTTTTCTTCCTCTCCTCCTCCTCCTCCTCTTCCTCCTCCTTTTTTCCCCTACATATGTCTCTTCCTTTTCTTTTTTCTTTCTCCTCTTCCTCTTACTTTCACCTCTTCTCCCTCCTCATTTTCTCCTCATTTTCTTCTAGGCATCCTCTTCTACTTTTCTTCTCCTCTTCCTCCTTTTCCCCTATTTTCTCCTCCTATTCCTCCTCCTTTTTCCCCTATATATGTATTTTCCTTTTCTTTTTTCTTTTTCCTCTTCCTCCTACTTTTACCTCTTCTCCCTCCTCATTTTCTTCTAGTCCTTCTCCTTTTCTCCTCCTCTTCCTCCTTTCCTTTTTTCTCCTCCTTTTCCTCCTCCTCCTCATCTTTTTCCCCTAGATATTCTCCTACTTTTCTTCTCCTCTTCCTCCTTTTCCCCTATTTCCCTCCCTCTCGTTCTCCTCTTCCTCCTCCTGTTTCCCTCTACATATCTCTCTTCTTTTTCTCTTCCTTTTCTTTTTTCTTTCTCCTACTCCTCCTACTTTCACCTCTTCTCCCTCCTCATCTCCTACTTTTCTTCTCCTTTTTATCCTTTCCCCTTTTTTCTCCTCCTTTTCCTCCCTCTCCTCCTCCTCCTCCTCCTCTTTTTCCCTACATATCCTCCTCCTTTTCTTCTAGCCCTCCTTTTCTCCTACTTTTGTTCTCTTCCTCCTTTTCCCCTATTTTTCTCCTCCTCTTCCTTCTCCTTCCCCCCCACATATCTCTCTTCTTTTTCTCTTCCTTTTCTTTTTTCTTTATCCTACTTCTCCTACTTTCACCTCTTCTCCCTCCTCATCTCCTACTTTTCTTCTTCTTTTCTTCCTTTCCCCTCTTTTTTCTCCTCCTATTCCTCCCTCTCCTCCTCCTTCTCCTCTTCCTCCTCTTTTCCCCTACATATCCTCCTCCTTTTCTTCTACTTTTCTTCTCCTCTTCCTCCTTTCCCTTTTTTCCTCCTCCTTTTCCTCCCTCTCCTCCTCTTTCTCCTTCTTCCCCCTATATATCACTCTTCCTTTTCTTTTTCTTCTCTTTTTTCCTCCTCCTATACATGCTTTTCTCCACATCTCCCTGTACCTTTCCTCCTCTTTTAGCCCCTCTTATTTTTCTTCTCCTTTTCCTAATTTTCTCTTTTTTCCTTCTCTTTCTCTTTATCCCCATTTTCTCCTTTTCTTCATCTCCTCTACTCATCTTCCTCCTCCTTTTCTCTTCTTCTTTTCCACGCTCTTATTTGTTTTCTCCTTTTCTTCTCTTCTTCTTCCTACTTTCACCTTTTCTCCCTCCTTCTACTCTTCCTCCTTTCCCCTCTTATTTTTCTACTCCTCTTTCTACTTTTCCACCCATTCTTCTTTGTTTTCTTATTCCTTTGTTTTCTATAAATCAAAACATGACCATCCAGAACGTTTCAGTTTCTTTCTGAGAGATCTGCATCTGGCAGAGGTTTGGATATTAGCTGTGACTTTCGTTCTCAGTCTTTCCTCTACTCACTGCAACTTTTTTCCATGGCCTGAACACATTTCATGCACCGAATGCATGACACAGTCTGTGAAAAAAAGCATCTGTTTCTGTCTCATATTGGGTCTTCAGATCAGCTGGATGTTGGCAGAGGGTGAACTGCTTTCTGGAGCTTTATGTGCTGTCAGCGGCGGTGTCCCGCTATAGAAGCGTCCGGAAGTGCCGGGTCTTGACCTTGTGCTGGTCTGAGCGAGGCTCTGGTCCGTCACACTGGGCTCTTTGTGCGCTGGACCTCCTTTGATTGCGGCTCTGGCTTTCTGCTCGTATTCTGGAGCCAGCAGAAGTTTTGGACTTTGACATGTAGTGATGAGGCAACTGGAGTTTGGCACAGAGTCGCTGCAGCTGCTCACTCATATTTTCTTCCATGCGCTGCCACTGCTCCTCCTCCATGTTCATCCGCATCTCCTCCTCATGCTTTGTTTTCTTCTTCTTTTTCCTTCTCCCCTGCCTCTGTCCATTTTCCCATCTCCTTTCTTCTTCTGTCATTCTTCTTCTTCAAGGTCCACCTCTCTGTTCTGTCATCTCTGTATCATTTCCTCCTTATTCTTCTCCTCATCATTTCCTTTGTCCTCCTCTCTCTCCCCTTTCCTTTTCATCTTCCTCCTCTTCTTTTCTCCTGCTCTTCCTCCTCCTTCTCATTCTCACCTCAACTTCCTTTTCACATCTTATTTTTCTCAGCCTTTTCTTATTCTTCACCTTTTTCTCCTTTCCTTCCTTTTCTACTACTTTTTTCTTTTCCTCTCTTCCTTACTTTTTTGATATTCTTCTTCCTTGTCCTCTTTTCTGTTCTATTATTTCTCGTTTTCCTCCTTATTCTTCTCCTCATCATCTTCCTTTGTCCTCCTTTCTCTCCCCTTTCCTTTTCATCCTCCTCCTTTTCTTTTTCCTCCTCTTTTCTCCTGCTCTTCTTCCTCCGCCTCCTCATTCTCTCCTCAACTTCTTTCTCCTTTTCACGTCTTATTTTTCTCAGCCTCTTCTTTTTCTTCACCTCTTCCTCCTTTCCTTCTTTTTCTCCTCTTCCACTTCCTCTCTCTCCCTTTTCTCCTACTTTTTTTCTTTTCTTTTCTTCCTTTTTTGCCTCCCAATTTTCTTTTGGTCTTCCTCATTTATTTTTCCTTTCTCTTATCTTTCTGTTTATCCCCCTTTTCTTCTCCTCTTCATCTCCTCTACTCATCATCCACCTACTTTTTCTCCTCCTCTTCTCTTTTCTCCTCCTCCTACTTTCACCTTGTCTCCCTCCTTTTCCTCCTTTTTTCGCTCTTCTTTCTTTTCTCCTTTGTCTCCTTTTCCTCCTCCTCCTTCTCCTACTTTCACCTCTTCCTTTTCTTCTACTCCTCATCCTTTTATTTTCTTCTTATCATCTTCTTCTTCTCTTCCTCCTTTCCCCCTCCTACTTTCACCTTTTCTCTTCCTTTTCTTCTTTCTCCTTTTCTCTTATTTTTCTTATATTTTCTTTCTCCTCCTCTTCTTCCTCCTCTTCTCCATATTTCCCTCCACCCTCTGCCACTTTTCTCCTTTTCCCTTTCTTTCTTCCTTTTCTTCTCTTTTTCCTCTTTTCCTCCTCCTCTTCTTTTTTCTTACATATCTATTTTCTCTTTTTTCGTCCTCCACTTCATCCTTTTTTCTCTTTCTCTACCTTTTCTCTTCTTTTTGCCCCTCTTATTTTTCTTCTTCCTCGTTATTTCCCCTTTCTCCTCATCTTTATCTTTATCTCCCTTTTCTCCTTTTCTTCATCTCCACTGATCTTCCACATCCTTTTATCTCATCTTCTTCTTCTTCTCCACACTCTTCTTTCTTTTCTTCTCTTCTTCCAACTTCCACCTCTTCTCCCTCCTCTTTTCCTCAATTTCTTCTCCATCCCTTTCTTCTTTCTCATTTTCTTCTCTTATTCCTTCTACCTTTTTTCCTTTTCTACTCTTCTCTCACTCCTGTTTTTTCTCCTCTTCATCCCTTCCTCTACTTATATCTCCTCCTCCACCTCCTCTTGTTCTCCTCCTAGCCCTCCTCTTTCCTTTCTCCTCTTCTTTTCCTTTTACCCATTCACCTCCTCTTCCTTCTTTGTTCCTCTTTCTCATCCCTCTTTTCTCCTCCTTGTTTCCTCCTTGCTCTGTCTCCTCCTCGCTTCTATTTATTCCCCCCTCTTATTTTTCTTCTTCCTCATTATTTCCCCTTTCTCCTCATCTTTATCTTTATCCCCCTTTTCTCCTTTTCTTCATCTCCACTGATCTTCCACATCCTTTTATCTCATCATCATCTTCTTCTTCTTCTCCACACTCTTCTTTCTTCTCTTCTCTTCTTCCAACTTCCACTTTTTCTCCCTCCTCTTTTCCTCTGTTTCTTCTCCTCCTTTTCATCCTCTTCCGATTTTCCCTACATATCTTCCTTTTCTCTTCCCTTTTTCTTCCCTTTCTTCTTCTTTCTCCTTTTCTTCTCTTATTTCTTCTTCCTGTTTTTCCTTTTCTACTCTTCTCTCGCTCCTGTTTTTTCTCCTCTTCATCCCTTCCTCTACTTTCATCTCCTCCTCCACCTCCTCTTTCCTTTCTCCTCCTTCTCTTTTCTTTTTACCCATTCACCTCCTCTTCCTCCTTGTTCCTATCTTTCTCATCCTTCTTTTCTCTTCCTTGTTTCCTCTTCACCACTCTCATTCTGTATGCTCTCTGTCTCCTCCTCGTTTCTATTTATTCTCCTCTTCCTCTTCATCCACGTCCTCTTCTTGTTCTCCTCCTTCTAGTCCTTTTCTTCATCCCTTTTCCCCCTCCTCTTCCTCCTTGTCTCCCCATCATCACTTTCATTCTGTGTGGTGTCTCCTCCTCCTATTTCTCCTCGTTCTCCTTTTTCTCCTCCTCTTAACTCTCTCAGTCAGTAATGTAGGTGAATATGAGCTGGGCTTAGTTTAGTATCTCCTCCAGTGCCCTAAGAAGCATGTGAATGTCATTCGGAGGAGTTCAGAAGGCTTTGAAGATGTAGTTTGTTTGTCTATCTAACATGAGGCCGTGTTTCTGCTAACAGGCAGTGATGTTGAATCCCAATCAGCACTCTTTGTTTTTCCACTGCCGTCAACACAAAGTAACCAAAACCTGTGCCATTTAAAGACAGGATCCAGTTCAAAAACTGCCCACATTTTAGCGAGTATATGGGGGAGTAAATGTCGGAACGCTGCAGTGAAATACGGCTGTGGTCAGGAACCAGGCGTAATCACAGCTGGAAGCTGGTATGGAAAGCTGGAAAGAGTGAAATGCGGCTCATGAGTCGGGAATGTGGCGTGTTTGTGTGTGTTTTTGGGAGATGCTTTTCAGCAGAGATGTGTAATGACAGCGTTTACGTGTTTGTTGAATGAATACAGCATCAGCTCCTCTGAAAACAAACACTATTAGAGGCAAAACAAGAACCTTTGTGAAGAAATAGCACTACCACTTCATGTAGTGTTTATTATTTAGCAATATTTATTTGTAAAGAGCATGCTTTTTTTGAATGTGTTTTAGATGCATTTTTAATATGAATAAATCTTATTAAAAAAAATTACAAAACAAAAATTAGAATTGATTAATTAATGATCGTGGAGAGAGAAATGCGCTTGCTTAATTAAACAAGTAAGCAAATAAAGAAATAATAAATGAGTAATTAATTAAATATCTCATTTAAGTAAAATATAAAGTTAAAAGTAAAATGTATTAATAATTAATAATAAGATGACGAAAAATAAATAAATTAATTAATATAATTAAATTGATTATATTGATTAAAAATGTGAATAGCAATCAGAAAGATATAATAATTAGTTATATTGCAAAAATATTAAAATAAATAAATACATAGGTTTTACTTATAAAATTACTTAAAACTTATTTATATTTATACATGTTTATATAATAATATAATGTTATTATTTTTTATTTATATTTTTATTTTTGACTTTTACAAAGCACATTTCTATAAATAAAAATAAATAAATAAATCGATAAAGATAATAATAAATAAAATTTATTTATTAGTAAATATACTTTTTTGGGGATGTTTTAATAACCACTGTACGCAATACATTAAAATATAATAAAAATGAAAATAATTAGTAATTAAGAAATCAAAAAAATTAATAAATTATTAATATAATTAAATTAGATTATTGATATTTATTACAAAAAAATTTGAATATATAAATAAGTTATATATATCATAATTAGTTAAATTGCAAAAATAATAAATAAAAATAAATTATATATACTATATTTATTTACATTTTTATTTTTGCAGTGGGACTTTATGACAAAGCACATTTCTATAAATAAATAAATAAATAATAACTAAAATGTATTTATTAATATATATATATTTTATATATGGGATGTTTTAATAACCACTGTACACAATACATTAAAATATAATTCAAATAAAATTACAAATTAAGAATTCAGAAAATATAAATAAATTATTAATGTAATTGAATTGTAAATACATTTATGTTGATAAAAATAAAGATATAAATAAATAAATTATATATCATAATTAGCTTAATTGCAAAAATAAAAAATGTAAATAAATGAATAATTAAAATTAAAATTAAAAAATAAGTTATATATAAAATATTTATTTATTTACAAAGCACATTTCTTTAAATGATAACAAAATGAATAAAACGTATTTATTAATAAATTTATAATAAAAATAATTACTCATAAAGAATTCAGATTCCAAAAAATGAAGTTTTTAAAAAGCTGTTTTTAAACTAATGTCAGACTGATTAATTTATTTGATAAGAATCATCTGATGATTTTGGTCATACTGACCACTCTTACTTACCAAAACTTCACCGATTTCCCAAGAGTTTCCAGAGAGGCTGGGAATGGAGAGTAGAGTTTCTCATTGAGATGGGAGCATTTAAGTGGCTTCATAAGAGTGTGTGTTGTGGGTCGTGAGAGACTGTGCCGTGGGCGATACTCACTGGGTTGTGGTTAACTCGCTGCTATGGAAACTGCTATTCACTATTTGGGACAGAAAGCTTTCACCCCGGTGAGCCTCATAAAAGCTGGGCACAAACTGTCGGACGCAGACGGGCTCTGAAAGGGCCTCTCTCTGCTGCTTAATATATCTGCTTTAATTTGCCTTTGTGTGCTGGGAAAAAGGCCTCCACGTCGAGGAACGTTCAGGATTCAGACGCTGCACAATGGGGCCCTGAATTAAATCACTGCTGTGTTTTCTAGCTCCGGATGAAGGTGATAAATGTACACATCTAGACTCAAATCTCATCATTTGAGGCTTGTTAAACATGCTACTGTCGTCATATATAATCAGTGTCACAAAACCTTTTGAAAACCATTGCTATTATAAACTAAAGCTGAAACTAAAATAAAATCATAAAAATTAACAAAAAAAAAAAACTTTTGTTTAAATTTCTGCTCTTTACCAAGGCAGTATTTCTCATTTTAATATATAAATATAAATATAAACAAATATAAACAAAATAAAAATAATTTTATTTAAACTTTTTTGGCAATACTTTACTCAGAATTGTGTATATCTCATGATATATGAACAAAAATGTTTATATTTAACGGGCCCATGATTGTTTTTATATATATATTAATTATAATTTTATAATTGTAATTTTTGCTTATTTGTGCTACAGCTACAGCTGTGTTAGTTATTAATGCAGGATTGTTTTTATGCTCTTCATCCTTGTATGCATGCATTCTCTGTTTAATAAACCAACCAACAGCCAAAGTGTGCATATGTTTTTTTTATTGGTTGGTTTGTTTTTTGTTTGTGAAGATCTGGAGCAGAAACGTTTGTAGCATTAATTTAACCTCTTCAAACTGAGCAGAAATAAACACACACGTTTTTAATTAGGAGCTTCACAGTTTGATGGCACATTTATTAAAGGAATAATTCACCCAAAAGCAGTTTTATTGACTGTCTTGTTGTTACGCTTTTATTTTTTCCATATTTTTCTGTGGAAAACAAAGCCTTTGGTTTTATTTTTAGAAATGCATCATGAATTTACAACATTGACCACAAGAACAAAAAACATCATAAAAGTATCATATTAATTGTGCATTATATTCCAAGTCTTTTGAAGTTATGCAAGTCTTGATGTGGCAAAAACGCCATTTTTGAGTCCTAATATGAACATGAATGAGATTTCAAAGTTTTGTTGCCGGGTAAGATTATCACTTAGGACTTAAATTTCATTTGTTCCTCATGCAAAACATGGAAAACATTAAATCATACAAGTTTTGAATAACAAGAGGATCAGTAAATGGCAATTTTAATTTTTGTGCATTTTTTTTTTTTTTTTTTTTTATTCTGTGGTACTGTATATATTAGGATTGCATGATATTGGGGAAAAACTGACACATCTGGTATTTTGTTTTTCTGTGATTATATATTGATTATATGAAAAATACAGGAGTTTTCAGCAGATTACTACAATAGCTATATTTAAAAAGAATTAATGGTAACACTTTATTTTAAGGTGTTCTTGTTACACGTTACATGTATTTACTATGAAATAAATAAATAAAATAATAAATAAATAAATCTATTATAGATTTATAAACAGTTTTTATTTTTATTTTTAAAATTACTAGAAAAAAAGTCTTATTTTTTTTTAATGGAAGCCAATTCAAAATAAAATAAAATAATAAATAAAATAAAAAATTTCAAAGGTAATTAATAAAATAAATAAATAGTAATAGAAAGAATAAATACATTAAAAAAAATGAATAAATATAAATAAATACATAAAATAAAAGTAAATAAAAGTACAAATTAAATAAATATTCAAATTAAAAAGGTAATTCATTTTATTTCACAAATGCAGTTCTTTTTTGCACTACTTTCCTCAGAATTGCAAGATATAGGCTATTTTTCAGCTTTGCATCACAGGAATAAATTGTATTTTAAAGTACATTTAAATAGAAAAACACTATTTTAAATTGCATTAACATTTCACTATTACAGTTTTTTTCTGTTTTTTATTTAATCAAATAAATGCAGCCTTGATGAGCAGTAAAGTCTCTTTTAAAAGCCGTTAAAAATCTTACTGATTCCAAATGTCTACATAGTGCTCATTTGATCAGACTGTATTGTGTATTAAGAGAGTCTGTGTGTGTGTGTGTGTTCAGGTTGTTTCGAGTGCTGTATCAAATGTCTGGGCGGCGTGCCGTACGCGTCTCTGGTGGCCACCATCCTGTGCTTCTCCGGTGTGGCGCTCTTCTGCGGCTGTGGACACGTCGCTCTCACAGGAACCCTCACCATCCTGGAGAACCACTTCTCCAAGATCACCACAGACCACGCCATGCTGACCGACATGTGAGTCCGGAAGATCCTGTGAAAAGATCTGAAATATTATTACCATTTCAAATAGCTGATTTCTATCTAAGTATATTTTAAAATATAATTTATCCCTTTAATCAAAGCTGCATTTTAAAATGAAATTTAATCAAATTATTATTTTTTTAAATATAAAACAGTTACAAACAGTAAGTGAAATAAATTACAAAATAATAACAAATAAAAATAATTTATTTATATTTAAATAAATCCTGGTAGTAATAGTAATACAAAATTTAATATAATTTTTTTTTTTTAATAAAATAGTTAAATAAATTACAAAATAAAAATTATAAATTTATTTGTATGTATAAATAAAAATAGTAATAAAAAGTAGTAGTTAAAAACAAATAAAAAATCTGAAATATTACAATTTTAAAATATAATGTATTCCTGTGATCAAAGCTGCATTTTAAAAATAAATTAAATCAAATTAAATGAAATTTTAAAAAATGCATAAAATAGTGAAATAAATTACAAAAAAAAAAAAAAAAAAAAAATATATATATATATATATATATATATATATATATATATATATATATATATATTTATTTATTTATTTATTTATTTATTTATTTATATTTAAATAAATGGTGGTAGTAATAGTAATAAATAAAAATAGAAAAAAAATGTAAAATTATAATTTTTAAAAAATAAAATAGTGAAAGAAATGACAGATTTATAGATTTATTTATTTATATTTAAATAAATAGTAATAAATAGTAGTAGTAATAGTAATAAATACAAATAAATCTAATTAAATTAAATGAATTATTAAAAAAATAAAACGGAAAGAAATTACAAAGTATAAACTAATAAAATTATATTTATAAATGAGAACATTTTTTAATAAAATAGTGAAATAAATTACAAATAAAAAAGAAAAAAAAAAATATAATATATAATATATATAAAATGGTAATAAATAGTAATAAATAAAATTAAATAAAATCAAACTAAATTATTTTAAAATAAAAGAAATAAATTACAAAATAATATACATTAAAAATATCACTAACCCACTGAAAACTGCACAAATTTAGAGTTAAAACCTTAATAAACAGAAAATAAAAAATATAATTTAATTCATAAAATAATATATTTATATATTATTTATATTAATATTTAAATCATTGATATAAATGAAATTACAAAATATAAACAAACAAGTCATAAATAGCAGTAGTAATATTAATAAATAAAAAAATATTTGAATATTATTAATATTATTGAATATTATTATAAATAGTGAAATAAATAAATAAATAAACAAATAAATGAAAATAAAATATAAAATATATAACTGATTTCTATCTGAATATGTTTTAAAATATAATTTATTCCTGTGATCAAAGCTGCATCTTCAGCATCATTACTGCAGTCTTCAGTGTCACATGATCCTTCAGAAATCATTCTGAGCTCCAGATTCTCTTCAGATGAGAACACTCACCTGTTATAAATAATCCTGGGCAGTTGTTTTGTGTTCGGTTAAAATCCACGCGCATCTGTTGATGATTTCTCAGCGCTTCACATTAGTTCTGTTCTTCATCTCAACACTTTAATTAAAGTCAGATGCAGTGATGAGATGTTCTCAAACTATGCTGAGTCTTCAGGACAGAGGTTAATGGGAGAATCACGATATTCTGGATGGATGGAAATGAAACACACACACAAGCTGTAACATCTGTGAAATGTTCTGGTGTCTTCTGCAGAATCCAGCTCATGCAGTACGTCATTTACGGCATCGCCTCCTTCTTCTTCTTGTACGGCATCATTCTGCTCGCCGAGGGATTTTACACCACCAGCGCCGTCAAAGAGCTCCACAGCGAGTTCAAGACCACGGTCTGCGGACGCTGCATCAGCGGGATGGTATGGGAACCTTCTGTACATATACTGATAAATAATATGATTTAAAAAAAAACACAAAAAAATTATATAAATATATATAAATTGTTTTATTAAAATAGTGAAATAAATTACTAAATAAAAACATTAAAATAATTTATATGTAAATAAAAAAATAGTTATAAATAATAGTAGCAATAGTAATAAAGAAAAATAGATTGAATGGGAAAAAAATTAATAAAATAGTGAAAAATTACAAAAAATTTTTTTAAAATAATTTATTTATTTATAAAATAAAAATACGGGAACCTCAAGCAGATATACTGAAATAATATGGTGAAAGAAATTATAAAATATAATAAATAATAAAAATATAATAATAAAAATCTAAATATATTAGAAAATTATTTAAATAGGAGTGAAATAAATAAAAAAGTTTATTTTACTTTAGAGTAACATAAAAAATAAAAACAAATAAGAAATGTAAACAGAATTTTATAAAATAAATACGAATAAATAGTAGTAGTAGCAATAGTAATAAATAAAAATAAATCGAATCAAATTAGATAAACTTTTTTAAATTAAATATTGAAATAAATTACAAAATAAAAATGTATTCATACATAAATTTATAGTAATAAATAATAGTAGTAGTAGTACTAAATAAAATAAATCGAATCAAATTCAATGAGGAAAAATTGTAATAAAATAGTGAATTAAATTACAAAATAAAAACAAATAAAAATAATATATTTATTTATATAAAAATAAAAAATAGTAATAAATAGTAGTAGTAGTAATAGTATTAAATAAAAATAAATTGAACCAAATTAAATAAAGTTAATAAAATAGTGAAATAAATTACAAAATAAAAACAAATAAAAATACTTTATTTATATACTTTTTTTTATTAAAATAGTGAAATAAATTACTAAAAAACAACAAAAAAATATTTATATCTAAATAAAGTTATAAATTATAGTAATAGTAATAAATAGTAGTAGTAATAGTAAAAAACAAATTGATTCAAATTAAATGAGAAATGATTTAATAAATTAGTGAAATAAATGACAAAATAAAAATAATTTATTTATTTATATATATATATATATATATATATATATATATATATATATATATAATAAATAGTAGTAGTAATAGTATTAAATAAAAATAAATTGAACCAAATTAAATAAAAAAAAGTTAATTAAATAGTGAAATAAATTACTAAATAATAACAAATAAAAATTTTATATATATATATATATATATATATATATATATATATATAGTAATACATTGTAGTAGTAATAGTAATAAATGAAAATAAATCAAATCAAATTAAATGAGAAATTAAATGAGTTTTTTTTATAAAATAGCGAAATAAATTACAAAATAAAAACAAATAAAAATACTTTATTTATATATAAATAAATAGTAATCGAATCAAATTAAATGAGAACTTTTTTTATTAAAATAGTGAAATAAATTACTAAAAAACAAAACAAAAAATATATCTAAATAAATAAAGTTATAAATAATAGTAATAGTAATAAATAGTAGTAGTAATAGTAAAAAACAAATTGATTCAAATTAAATGAGAAATGATTTAATAAAGTAGTGAAAAATGACAAAATAAAAATAATTTAAATAAAAAATAGTAATAAATAGTAGTAGTAATCGTATTAGATAAAAATAAATTGAACCAAATTAAATAAAAAAAGTTAATAAAATAGTGAAATAAATTACAAAATAAAAACAAATAAAAATACTTTATTTATATATAAATAAATAGTAATCGAATCAAATTAAATGAGAACTTTTTTTATTAAAATAGTGAAATAAATTACTAAAAAACAAAACAAAAAATATATCTAAATAAATAAAGTTATAAATAATAGTAATAGTAATAAATAGTAGTAGTAATAGTAAAAAACAAATTGATTCAAATTAAATGAGAAATGATTTAATAAAGTAGTGAAAAATGACAAAATAAAAATAATTTATTTATATATATATATATATATATATATATATATATATATATATATATAAAAATAAAAAATAGTAATAAATAGTAGTAGTAATCGTATTAAATAAAAATAAATTGAACCAAATTAAATAAAAAAAGTTAATAAAATAGTGAAATAAATTACAAAATAAAAACAAATAAAAATACTTTATTTATATATAAATAAATAGTAATCGAATCAAATTAAATGAGAACTTTTTTTATTAAAATAGTGAAATAAATTACTAAAAAACAACAAAAAAAATTATATCTAAATAAATAAAGTTATAAATAATAGTAATAAATAGTAGTAGTAATAGTAAAAAACAAATTGATTCAAATTAAATGAGAAATGATTTAATAAAGTAGTGAAAAATGACAAAATAAAAAAAATTTATTTATATATATATATATATATATATATAAATAAAAAATAGTAATAAATAGTAGTAGTAATCGTATTAAATAAAAATAAATTGAACCAAATTAAATAAAAAAAGTTAATTAAATAGTGAAATAAATTACAAATTAATAACAAATAAAAATTATATATATATATATATATATATATATATATATATATATATATATATATATATATATATATATATAGTAATACATCGTAGTAGTAATAGTAATAAATGAAAATAAATTAAATGAGAAATTAAATGAGTTTTTTTTTTTATAAAATATTGAAATAAATTACAAAATAAAAACAAATTAAAAAATTTATTTATTTATACATATATTTAAATAATAGTAATAAATAGCACTAGTAATAGTAATAAATTAAAATAAATTGAATCCAATTAAATGAGAACAACTGTAATAAAATGTTGAAATAAATTGCAAAATGAAAACAAATTATATATATGTTTAATATGTTAAGGGATAGTGGAACAATAATTGTTTTATATTTATAATCTTGTTTTCATAATCATCATGAATGACCCAGTGCTAACTAACAGTATGAGTGATTGTAGTCTGCGGTGCCAATGCTATAATGGTTCAATCATCTCTTTCTCAGTTCGTGTTCCTGACGTACATCCTGGGAATCGCCTGGCTCGGGGTTTTCGGCTTCTCAGCGGTTCCCGTGTTCCTTTTCTACAACATGTGGTCCACCTGCGCTGCAATGCGCTCACCGATGGCCAACCTCACCTCCATCGAGAACATCTGCGTGGATGTGCGGCAGTACGGTACGATCCTCTAAACAGAATACAACATAAAACATTTCACAATTGTGCTCCTCAAACCCCCCACCTGTATCTTTACTATCAACAAAGTGTTGACAAGGATTTAGAGTTGTGTGATTGTGTTAATGTTGTTTGTACGTTCATACAGGTATCATTCCATGGAACGCAACACCGGGCAAAGCTTGCGGCTCAACGCTAGGTGATATTTGCAACACCAGCGAGGTACGAAAACACATTTGTCACATACTAGTTTAAATTATTAAATATAAATGAATAAAAAAAAATTACAAGTAATAAATTCTAATGTAAATTTAACTCAAATAAAATTAAATGTAAAAATAATAAATATAATATTTATATACAAATTAAATTAAAATACTAAAACAAATTCAATAAAATAAATTTAATTAATATAAAAATAGTAATGATTTCCTGTTTGTCTGTTGCAGTTCTACGTGCCTTACAATTAATTTCAATAAATTATTATTTATTATTATTATTATCTTTTTGTCTTGTTTTTACTATACATTTGATTTGTAATGTAATGTTTATTTTAGTGTTTATTTTATAATATTTTTTGTTTAATTCATATTAAATAATAATTTAATCATTTATTATTATTATTATATTTTACAAATACCATGCTTTTCACTGCTAATTTTATTTAATCTTTTTTATTTCTTGCTTTTCACTATAGATTTGATTTGTAATGTGATGTTTATTTTAATGTTTATCTTTATTTCTTTACCTAATGTTTAAGTTTAATTA
The DNA here is from genome assembly GCF_049309525.1 of Garra rufa. Classification (NCBI taxonomy): domain Eukaryota; kingdom Metazoa; phylum Chordata; class Actinopteri; order Cypriniformes; family Cyprinidae; genus Garra; species Garra rufa. The sequence continues at coordinate 49,477,525 of NC_133368.1, read as the reverse complement.
ATTATTTTTAGTTTAATTAATATTAAATAGTAATTGAATCATTTAGTATTATTTTTTCTACAAATTTCTTGCTTTATTTGTTTATTTAATATTTAATTGTAATTGTTTCTAGTTAAAATAATATTAAATATTAATTGAATCATTTATTATTGTCATTTCTTTACAAAGTCTTGCTTTTTACTATAAATTTGACTTGTAATGTAATTTTTATTTCAGTTTTATAATTTCTTTATTTAATATTATTTAATTTGAGTAAGTTTAGTAAGTGTAGTTTAATTTATAAAAAAAATAATCTTTTTTTAACAAATATAATTATTAAATAGGTCATATTTTATAATTTCTCATATCTTTTTTACAAATACCTTTCTTTTTTTACTTAAAAATGATTTGTAATGTAATGTTTATTTAATTTAATTATTTTTAGTTTAATGTTTTAAACAATTATTTAATCAATTTTGTAATTTTTTACCATTTGATTTGTAATGTAATTTTTATTTTAGTTTTATCATTACTTTATTTAACATTATTTAATTTTAGTCAATTATGTTTAGTTTAATTTATTAAAAAAATATTTAAACTTTTTTTTTACAAATAAAACTATTATATAGTTATTGCATAATTTATCATACATTTTTTACAAATACCTTTCTCTTTACTAACAAATGATTTGTAATGTAATGTTTATTTTTTATTTATTTAATTTTAATTAATTATTTTTAGTTTAATATTAAATCATTATTCGATAATTTATTTTATTTTTTACAAGTTTCTTGCTTCTCACTAAAAATTTGATTCATACTGTAATTTTTATTTTAATTTTATCATTTCTTTATTTAATATTATTTAATTTGAGCAAATTAGGTTTAATTTATTTAAAAAATATTTAATCTTATTTTTTTTTACTAATAAAATGATTAAATAGTTATTGCATAATTTATCATACATCTTTTACAAACACCTTTCTTTTTACTAACAATTGATTTGTAATGTTTAATTTTTTATTCTATTTATTTAATATTTAATTTTAATAAATCATTTTTAGTTTAATTAATGTTAAATAATTATTCAATAATTGATTGTATTTTTTTACAAGTTTCTTGCTTTTCACTAAAAAATTTGATTCGTACTGTAATTTATATTTTAGTTTTATCATTTCTTTATTTAATATTATTTAATTGTAGTAAATTAGGTTTAGTTTAATTTAAATACAAATTATTTAATCATTTATTTTATGACATAATACATTTTTTAAAAATGTGCTTTTCACTATACATTTGATTTGAAATGTAATGTTTATTTTAAATTAGTAAATTAGGTTTAGTTTATAGTAATAAAAATAATAATAGTAATGTAAATAGTAATGTTTATTTTGTTTTATTTTATTTCTTTATTTAATTTTTTTATATAAATTTGTTGCTTTTGACTATACGTTTGATTTGTAATGTAATGTTTATTTTAATGTTTATTTTATTTCTTTATTTAATATTTAATTTTACGTAATTATTTTAAGTTTAATTAATATTAAATGTATTAATATTAATATAAATTTTTTTTTTTTTACAAATTTCTTGCTTTTCACTATAAATTTTAATTTTAGTTTTATTATTTCTTTATATAATATTTTTTTTAATTTTAGTAAAAATGTAATGTTTATTTTAATGTTTATTTTATTTCTTTATTTAATATTTAATTTTACGTAATTATTTTAAGTTTAAATAATATTAAATGTATTAATATTAATATTAATTTTTTTTTTTTTTTTTACAAATTTCTTGCTTTTCACTATAAATTTTTATTTTAGTTTTATTATTTCTTTACATAATATTTTTTTAATTTTAGTAAACTATGTTTTATTTTAATTTATTTAATAAATTATTGAATCATTTATTAAATTTTTTTTAACAAACATAATTTTCACTAAAATGTTATTTGCAACACCAGCGTATAAAAACACATTTGTCACACTCTCACTAGTGTATTTGTCCTCCAGCACATGATTTCCTATTTGTCTGTTTCAGTTCTACCTGTCTTACCATCTGTATATCGTGGCCTGTGCCGGAGCCGGAGCGACGGTCATTGCTCTGGTAAGCGGATGTTTATTTTATGGTCACATATATGGGGTGTTTGTTCCTCTTCCTCCTCTTTTTGTCCCTTCATTCCCAGCATCATACTGCAAACCATGTGCTTTAAGCCCCTGATCCTAATGGTTAGTTTTGTGGTAACATCCCACAAGTTCACTCGAGAAGACTTGATTTTGCTCTAAAGGTGCATGCATTTAAATGGAAAGGAATACTTTTGCACAATTTTGAATAATTTTGCACATACTTTACTGATGCCTTGAGGGAAATTTAGTCTTATTGCAACAAAACATCACTACATCAGTCCCATTATAATCAAAAACGCTGTCAAAACTGGGAGCATCCAGTGTTTTGTGTCACACCATCAGTTGATGGATGGCCTGAATTTTATTTAAACCGTTTATTTATTTATTTTTTTTAAATTGAATTGTATTCAATAATTATTTATTTATTTATTTTATTTTGCTTAAAATAAATATAATATATACTAAATATTTATTATAACAATATATGCAAAACATTGTGCTTTTATTTAAATATTTGTTTATTTAAAGTTATATATTGTTATAATTTAAAAAAAAATCTTTTAATTTGCTTTGTTTCATTAATGACATTTTACTTTTAGTTTAATTTTATTTGTAATGTTTAATTTATTTTTAATTTACTTAATTATTATGTCATAAAATTAAAAAAGAAAAAGAATCATTGATTTTATTTATTTAATTTTACAAATGTCTTGCTTTTCACTGTAAATTTGATTTGTAATGTTTATTTTATTATTTATTTGTTTAATATTGTAAAATAATAGTAATAATAATAATTTATTACTAATATATATATATATATTGCAAAATGTATATTAAAATAATATGTACAAATAATTTTTATTTGTAATGTTAATTACTACAAATTTAGTTTTAGTTTGTTTTATTCATTTAATTTGTATTTTTAATTTTATTTGTAATGTTCAATTTTATTAGTTCTTTTTCAATTTCTTTTTTATTACATAATTTAATTATTTAATTAATTATTTTAATTTATATTGTTAAATAATAGTAATAATAATAATTTATTACTATTATATTTATATATATATATATATATATATATATATATTTCAAAATGTATATTAAAATATAATACCAATTATTTTATTTGTAATGTTGTAATGCTTTTATTTACTATAAATTTAGTTTTAGTTTATTCATTTAATTTTTATTTTCAATTCAATTCAATATTATTTAAAATTTTATTTGTAATGTTTAATTGTATTAGTTATTTTTCATTTACATTTTATTACATAATAATTTAATAATTATTTTCTTTATTTTATTTAATTGTACAAATGTCTTGCTTTCCACTATACATTTGGTTTATAAAATGTTTATTTAATTATTTAATTTATATTGTTAAATAATAGTAATATTATTTTTTTTTACTAAAATTTTCACAAAAATTGTGAAATTTACTATTTGTGCTGCATTATTTAATTTATTAAATGTTTATTTAATAGCTTTTTTGCAAATATCTTGCTTTTCTCTATAAATTTTATTTGATTTATTTTTTTAATTATTAAATAATTACATGAGTATTTATTTGTTTATGCATGTATTTATTTATTTTATTTTAAGTTGTTTGTATTATTATTATTTTACAAAATAATACTTTTCACTATTTGTTTAATATAAATTAATAATTATATAAATGTATAAATTAATTAATTAATAAATTTTCACTATAACTTTTATTTGTAATATAATTTTTATATTTAAATAACTCCTGGCTGTTAAGTCAACGCAGCTAGAGATGTTTCTGTTCTTTGGCCTACTAATGTAAATCATTTTTCTATATGCATTTGCAACTTTATTCTGCTATTTTAAAAATCCATGCAACTTCAGTTTAAATACCAATGGATTTCAGCATTTTCTTAATTCCGTCATTAATTTTCCGTCTGATTTTTGTGCTTTCTCTTCCACCAGCTCATCTACATGATGGCTACCACATATAACTTTGCTGTTTTGAAGTTTAAGAGTCGAGAGGACTGCTGCACTAAATTTTAACGCAGTTGCATGAAAGTGCCTAGAACGAGCAGCCACTGACAATACGGACTAAAATAATAGAAACGAAAACAAACGAGAGGAACATTTCATCGCTTTTGACATGTAATGTGTAAATATAGGATTGTACACAGATGTAGCATTTGGACGCCGGTGCTGCCTGTGTCTGTAAACATGGACGTGTTGTTATCCAGACTTTGCCTTCATTTCTGCAACCACTAGAAAAGCCTAATTTCAAGCCTAACACCAAGTCTCTTTAAATTCCTCCTACAAAGTATTATCAAAAGGCAGGACAGACGCACAGCGCAACAGAGGAAAGTGCTTTTCCCATTCATTTTCTCAATAGAGATGCTGGAAAATTCTCAAAACGGCATATTAGGATGAATTCTGAAGCATGTGACACTGAAGTAATGATGCTGAAAATTCAACTTTGATCACAGGAATAAATTACATTTGAACAGATAATCCCATAGAAAAGAGTTATTTTAAATTCTAAAAATATTTTAGAATTTGACAGTATTTTTCAGGGTTCGTACAAGATACTTAAAGTACTTGATTTTGACTTTTTGAAATTTAAGGCTTGGAAACCCCTTGAAATAGCAATAGGTACTTAAAAAGTGCTTGAATTGATGGAAGACAATTTGTCTAAATAAGTATTTAATTTTGTAAACATGGCTGAAGATGCGAAAAGAGGAACAGATGAACCGAATCAATTGAGTCATTTACGCCGGAGCCGCTCCGATTGATTCAAACTCGTGGCTTCGTTCATTCATTTTAAGCGATTCACTAGAAAAAAAACCTAAATCAAATTAAAAGAGCCATTCATTTTTAATGTTAACATCACTTGTAATTATTTTAAAAAGTACGTAGTGATGGTTGAAATGGAGCATTTCGTAACTCGGAATGAATTAAACCGTTGAGTCGCAAAATGATTCACTGTTTTGAAGCGCTCCGATCAAATCGTGTATTGCGAATCATTTAATTCGGATCAGGACGTTAAATCGCGTATCGTAAATTATTTGATTTAGATCGGAACGAGTTCCATTCAGTGAACCATTTTGCGAATTGAAAGATTCAGATCAAGTGACTCGCAATACGCGATTTGAAGTCCTGATCTAAGTCTAATGATTCGTGATTTGTGATCCGTGCTCCGTGTCCTGATTTAAATTCGTGGTTTGTGATCGTTTGCTTTAGATCAAAACTTTAGAGCACGGATTGCGAATCATTCGAGCAGTTTAGCAAATCTTTTGCTTAGATCGGAAAGGGTTCGTGAATTATTTCGCAAATTAAATGATTCAAATCAAATGATTCACGATCTGTGCTTGAAGTTCCGATCTAAAGCAAATGATTCATGAAGCACATGGCTCGCGAATCATTTGATTTAGATCGAAACTTCGGAGCGGTTTCGCACATCTGGATTTTGTAGCACGTATCGCAAACCATAAGATTTAGATCGGAATGGGTTTGTGAATCATTTTGCAAATTGAATGATTCAAATCAAACGATTCGTGACATGTGATTTAAAGTCCTGATCTAAATCAAATGATTTGCGATACGCAGTTTCGATCGAAGTCAAATGATTCGCGGATTATGCTCCGAGTCCAGATTTGAAATAGTGGTTCGTGAATTGTTTGCTTCAGAACTTCGGATCGGTTTCGCAAATTTTTTGCTTTCGTTTTTTTTTGTGCCACGTACAGCGAAGCATTTGATTTATACTGGAACAGGTCCGTGAATCATTTTTCGAATTGGATGAATCAAATCAAATGATTCATGATACGCAAAGTTTCGATCCAAGTCAAATGATTTGTGAGCCAAGTGGTTCCATGTGGAACTTCTGAGCAATTTCGCGAATCTTTTGCCTGAATAAGAACGGGTTTGTAAATTATTTCACAAATTGAATAACTCAAATCAAATGATTCGCAATTCGCGATTTGAAGTTCCGATTTAAATCAAATGATTCGTGATATGCAAAGTTTGTGAATCGTTTGCTTTAGATCGGAACTTCGAAGCAGTTTTGCAAATCTTTTGCTTTAGAACGGATTTTGTAGCGCGTATCGTGAATCATTTGATTTAGATAGGAACAGATTTGTGATTCATTTCTAGAATTAAATGATTCAAATCAAATGATTTGTGATATGCGATTTGAAGTTTTGATCTAAGTCAAATGATTTGCAATCCGTGCTCTGAGTCCTGTTTTGAAATGGTGTTTCGTGAATCATTTGCTTTAGATCAGAACTTCGGAGCGGTTTCGCAAATATTTAGCTTTAGATTGGATTTTGTAGCACGTATCGAGAATCGTTTGATTTAGATCAGAACGGGTTTGTGAATCATTTTGCGAATTGAATAATTCAAATCAAAGGATGGTTTGAAATGGTGGTTCGTGAATCATTTGCTTTAGATCAGAACTTTGGAGCACGGATTGCGAATCATTTGATTCGCGATTCACGAACCACTATTTAATATCAGGAGTCAGATTACGAATAGCGAATCATTAGATTTTTTTCATCAGTTTTTTTCATTTTTCATTTTTTTTTCTAATAAGGCAGTACAGTTATAAAAAAAAAAAAGAAAAACTATACACAAAAACATCCCTTAAGAAAATTAACCGTGGTTTTGCTATAGTAAAAATGTATTTTTATTAATCTATTTCAGTTTTTTTTTTTTTTTTCTCAGAATTTGAAATAGAAGACATAGGTGAGATCTCTGATTGAAGTCCTTGAAAATCAAAAAAGTACTGCTTGAAAAGTCCTGGAATTTCATTTCGCAGTTTCTGTACGAACCCTGGAACCAAACCAGCATATTAGAGTGATTTCTGAAGCATCATGTGACACTGAAGACTAGAGTAACTGTGCTGAAAAGTCAGATTTGATCACAGAAATAAATTACAATTTAACAGATGTTCACTTAGGAAAGAGTTATTTTAAATTCTAAAAATATTTTAGCATTTTTGCACATCATTTGAAAACAATAAAAAGTCTTAATTATTCCAGATTTTTGACTGGTGCTGATTTAATTGTTCTCTTTTCAGGAATTTAAATTTCTGCAGAAGCAAATATTTGCAAAACCCTAAAAAACCACACATATACTATGAGTTCTTGATGTCTTTATGGAGAAAATGAATGTGATTTTTACTCGCAAAATCTGTTGCGCTGTATTAGAGGAGAAATGTCTATTTTTTTCTGAATTTTGCCAATTAATTTTGCCAATTGTGCCAGTGAGCCTTCCAGTGTTTTCATGGTGTTTTCCTCCTTCAGACTTGTTTACAGTTTTCAGTGTTGTTTTTCTCATTTCTACTCATTTGTTTGAAGCAGTATTATGAAGATTGTTGGTATTTTTAATCCTTGTGAAGTATTAAAGACAGACTCGCTAGATGTCAGTGTACGGCTTTGCTTCACAACTAACCTAGTTCTGTTGTTTGATTTGAATTGTATGTTTTACGGTACTGTTATTTTCAACACAGACCTTTCACTGAAAGAGTGAAAAAAGAAGCGTATAAATACAAATAATTCTTAAAACATAAAATATTTCATTTAAACTGCATTTATATTATCAGAACGCAATGCAGCAGAGGCTGTCATGTTTTATTATATGATTTGCTCATAACAATGTCTGCTTTACTATTAATAAATAAACAAAAACATCTGTCAGTAGGAATGACCACTGTGTGATTTAATCATTAATAAAACATTACATAAAAAACACAAACATGATAATTGAAAAAATTATAGTTAGGTTTTGAATACTAGAGGCATTCATTTACACAGGGTTCGTACAAGGTGCTTGAATTTGACTTTGAAATGTAATTCGTGGACACCCCTAAAAAATGTCATTGTTGTTCTTAAACAGTAGAAAACATCCAACCATTAAGGTGGTACAGTTATTAAACAAAGAAAAAAGAAAGTATACACAAATTAAGATTTTCAAATTATTTATAGTATCTCTACAAACCCTGTTTACAACTAGAAACCGGCTAAAATCCCTCTAACATTCAAAGATTCAGTGGTTTGTTGCTCCTGTTAAACATTCATAAAAAACTAGGTAGTTTCTGGTTGCCAAGACTTGCAAAAACATGCATTTACGTAGCTGAAAATGTGAAAAAGTGCACATCCAAGATTCGGATGAGTTTGTTTCTTTATCAGATTTGCATTAATGTGTCATTCCATCACTTGCTCACTAATGGAGGTGAATGGGTGCCGTCAGAATGAGAATCCAAACGGCTGATAAAAACAATCCACAAATAATCTTGAGAAGACAAAAAGGAAACAAATCCATCATTAAGATGATTTGAAGTAAAACACAAGTCCGTAATCCATAATAGCGCTTCCTACAGTAAAAAAAAGCGGTTTGGTCTGAATCAGGAGAGAGATCAAAAACATCTTAATGATGGATTTGTTTTGTAAAAATCTTCTCAAGATGTTAACTGATGGACTGGAGTGGTGTGGATTACTTGTGGATTATTGTGATGTTTTTATCAGCTGTTTGGACTCCTATTCTGACGGCACCCATTCACATCCATTCGCGAGCAAGTGATGCGATGACACATTTCTCCAAATCTGTTGAAGAAACAAACTCATCCTAATCTTGAATGGCCGGGGGTGAGCACATTTTAAGCAAAAAACTAGGTAGCCTCTGGTTGCCAAGAAATGCGAAAACATACATTTAGCTGCATTTCACAATGACTTTAAATGTGCAGGATTTAAAATGAATAGTTCACACAAAAATCGAAGTTGCATAGCTGAAAATGTGAAAATGTGCACATCCTCAGGTCATCCAAGATTAGGATGAGTTTGCTTCTTTATCAGATTTGAATAAATGTGTCATTCCATCACTTGCTCACTAATGGAGGTGAATGGGTGCCGTCAGAATGAGAGTCCAAACGGCTGACAAAAACATCACAATAATCCACAAATATTCTTGAGAAGACTCGAGCTGAATAAAATTGTACTATTAAGATAAGTTTAACTAAAACACAAGTCCAAAATCCATGATGACGCTTCCTACATTGAAAAAGGAGAACGATCAAAACAGAACAAAAACGTCTTAACGATAAAAAATCTTAAAAATAAAAATAAAAATGAACAAATAAAAATAAAAATCTTCTCAAGGTTACTTGTGGATTATTGTGATGTTTTTATCAGCTGTTTGGACTCCTATTCTGACGGCACCCATTCACATCCATTTGTGAGCAAGTGATGCGATGACACATTTCTCCAAATCTGTTGAGAAACAAACTCATCCTAATCTTGAATGGCCTGGGGGTGAGCACATTTTAAGCAAAAAACTAGGTAGCCTCTGGTTGCCAAGAAATGCGAAAACATACATTTAGCTGCATTTCACAATGACTTTAAATGTGCAGGATTTAAAATGAATAGTTCACACAAAAATCGAAGTTGCATAGCTGAAAATGTGAAAATGTGCACATCCTCAGGTCATCCAAGATTAGGATGAGTTTGCTTCTTTATCAGATTTGAATAAATGTGTCATTCCATCACATGCTCATTAATGGAGGTGAATGGGTGCCGTCAGAATGAGATTCCAAACGGCTGATAAAAACATCACAATAATCCACAAATATTCTTGAGAAGACTCGAGCTGAATAAAATTGTACTATTAAGATAAGTTTAACTAAAACACAAGTCCAAAATCCATGATGACGCTTCCTACATTGAAAAAGGAGAACGATCAAAACAGAACAAAAACGTCTTAATGATAAAAAATCTTAAAAATGAAAATAAAAATGAACAAATAAAAATAAAAATCTTCTCAAGGTTACTTGTGGATTATTGTGATGTTTTTATCAGCTGTTTGGACTCTCATTCTGACGGCACCCATTCACATCCATTGGCGAGCAAGTGATGCAGTGACACATTTCTCCAAATCTAATGAAGAAACAAACTCATCCCAATCTTAAATGGTCTGAGGGTGAGCACATTTTCTGCAATTTTTCCTGAATTATTCTTTTAATAAGGCCGATTTTTAACATTTTTCAATGTGACTTAGTTTTTCCGCACTCACATCCAGTATTATTGACTTAACAATCAGATTGCATGCTTCACCTTAAACAATTTATTTAATATTCCTCTAAGACTGTGCTGCCTGTAGTCTTTCCTTTATAAAAATAAACCTACTTTGTGGACAAATGATCCTCAGTTGTCTTTATTAAGCGTCGGTTTGTTCGTCAGACGTCCGGAGGGCTTTGAGTTTGTGTATCGCTGCGTGTTTTCATACTAACCCTCATTTCTAGCTTCGCTTTGCTCCGTTGACATCCTCCCGTTCCCTCACACCCCAGCGTCCTGTGCATATGAATGTGTATTAAATATGTCATAATGTTGTAGTTGTTTGTATACTAAAGGAATAGTTCGGCTGGAAATGAACATTTGCTCACTCTGGTTGTTTCAAACTGGTGTGCTGTTATTATTTACTGTGCTGGAACACAAAAAGAGCTCTTTTCTATTCATAGTGAGCAGATACAGTGCATAACAAATTTAATTATAGCCTTTTAGTTGCTCAAAACATCATATGACTTCAGAGAGTTGGAATATAAGTCATATGTGCAACTGATAAGATCATTTTTAAAATTGAATTAAAGAGATTTATTAGTTTATTTGTACCAAAGCCATTCACATACTTCAGTTCACTCTAAAAAACAAACAAACAAAACATTAAAGTGAATATGAAATTATGTTGACACTAAATATATACTCAAATATTTTTTTAGCTAGTTGTCAAAGCAGTATTGCTCATCTTTTTGTAGTTTAACTTGATGTACTAAAATAACAATTAAAACAAACATTAAGGAAAATAAAATCATTATAAAAAATAGAAAAATAATAAATTGTTAAAAAGCCAATTTTAAAAAGAAAACTAATATAAGTGACATAGTACACGAAAACTTTGAAATTAAATTGAAAACAAATTCTAATAAAATTAATTTGAAATTTTGGTCATAGTTTAACTTGATGTACTAAAATAACTAAAGTAAAAACAAAAATTAACGAAAAAAAATTTATTCTAAAATCGTTAAAAAATAAATTAAAATAGTTAACAAAATACACAACAAAATGACTAAATCTTTAAAATTAAAATGAAAACAAAATATAAGGCTTAAATATTAGGTTTTGTTTTTATTCATTTGTATTTCTTATTTCTAGTATTTATTGATGTTTCATTTCAAATAAATATTTTCTGTTTTAGTTATTTTAGCACACAAAGTTACAATATTGTACATATATATAAAAAAATTAGTTTTAACTAAAAAAAAAAACTTTATTACGTTTTGTTTTTATTCATTTGTGTTTATTTCTTATTTCTAGTTTTTATTATTTTGAATTTTAAGCATTTTTTTTGTGTTTGTCTTTTTAACTAATGAATTTGTTTTAGTTATTTTAGCACATTAATTTATACTAATATATAATATGATTATTTGAGTCATTATAGTTACCATAAAATTGTTACTTGAAATAAAAAAAATCTTTAGCTTAAATAGAATTTATATATATATATATATATATATATATATATATATATATATATATATATATATATATATATATATATATATATATATGCAATATTATAAAAACCTAATATTGCAAGATATAATTTATATAATTTAAAAAATATATATATATATATATATATATATATATATATATATATATATATATATAATTTAAAAAATTATATATATATATATATATATATATATATAAAACATAGTAAAAAATGTTGAGAAAGTCAAGGTTGCAAGATAAAAAACCCAGTCAGAGGGACAAAAAAAAAAAAAGTCAGAATTTTGAGAAAAAAATTTGAAATGATGAAATATAAACTCAAAAAGTCAACATTATGAAAGGAAAATCTTTGGACCAAAAAGGTTTTGAACACTAAACTGTTGTTTACTTAAAAAAAGAGATGCAAAAAAATTGCATCTCTTTAAAAAAATAACAGCATACAAGTTTGAAACAACATGAGTGTGAGTATATTTAGATTTGTGGATGAATTATTCCTTTAAAAGCAGTGTATGTAGTGTGTGTGTCATACAGTAGTTTAGCATAGGCTTTGCGTTGTTGCGGTGTTGACGGGCCATCACCTCGCCCTCTCTTACAGATCCATTACCTAATGATCCTTTCTGCAAACTGGGCCTACCTAAAGGACGCCAGTCACTTGCATGCGTACCAAGACATCAAAATGAAGGAGGAGCGGGAGCTGCAGGACATCCAGTCGCGCTCCAAAGAGTGCCTCAACTCCTACTCGTAAGGAGGGTTAACGCTGCCAACCAACCAACCAACCACTAACCAGCCCTAACTCACTAATCCGCTCCGCTAACCAGCAGTCTGTGGCCATCCCTCCTTCACGCTCTCATCCTCACGCTTTCATCTCCTAGCCCTTTAGCAATCTCAAACGTTGCACTATTGGAAACACGGCGGAAATGCAAATCACATTGTGTTCGGACCAAAATATGATTTGCCTTAAATCATCAGAAACATGAAGATAATTTAAGTGCATGATTATTTGTTGTTACACATTGTTTTTTTATGGAAAATAATGTGCACTTGCATTATAAACAGGTTTTGCATTTTCGCAAAATTGAAAATTAAAAGATTTGAAAATGTAAGAATTTGAAAATTTGAACATTTGAACATTTAAAATTTGAAAATTTAAAATTTGAAAATTTAAAGTTTGAAAATTTACAAATTTGAAAATTTGAAAATTTGAAAATTTAAAAATTTAAAAATTTAAAAATTTGAAAATTTAAAAATTTTTAAATTTAAAAATTTGAAAATTTAAAAATTTGAAAATTCTCTCACCTTTTTTTTTTTAAATATTATTTTGAAGAGAAATGATCAAAAGCATTCTTAATGGTTGTCTTTGAATGTTTGGATTTATTCGTGTGCAATATGTGCTGTTTGCTGCCTACTATTGTTTGGAAATAGTATGTGAACACAACACATGATGCAATGAGATTTTTCATGTTTTTTTTAGCAAGTGGCATCTGATGGAAGCTTGTTTCCGAAACAGAATAAAAAATGGCAGCTTTATCTTATGAAGTCAGAACTGAGAAAAAAATTGATATTTTTTTTTTTTTTATTGTGAGATATGAGATGCAAATTTGTACGTTTATAACCTGCAATGTATAAAATTGTGAGATACAAAGTCAAAACTGCAAGTAAATTTTTTTTGAAGTTTAAATTATCAGATACAAACGAGATGTAATTCGTAATTCTGAGAAAAAAAGCCAGAATTTTAAGGAAAGAAATTGAAATGGCGAAATATAAAGTCAAAATTTGAAGATATAAAGTCAAAATTGTGAAATAAAAACTTAATATTGCAAGATGAAATACATATTTTGTGAGAAAAGTAAAAAAAAAAAAAAAAAAAAAAAAAATTGAAATTGTGACACAGAAAGGATAAAAAAATGCCAAATAAAAACCCCGCAAGATATAAAGTCAAAATTACAAGATGTTAAAAAAACTCAGAATTTCAAGATATATTGAGTAAGTCAGAGGGAGAGAAAAAGTTTGAATTTTGAGGAAAAAAGTTAAAATGATAAAATACAAACTCAAACAGTCAAAATTTTGAAAGGAAAAACTTTGGACCAAAAAAGGTTTGAGAAAAAAAAAGTCAAATTTGCAAAATATAAAGTCTGGATTGCAAGAAATATTGCAAGGAAAAAAAAAAAAAAAAAAAAAAAAATATATATATATATATATATATATGAATTTTGAGAGAGAAAGTAAAACATGCAAGATGTTTTTTAAAATTACAAGATGACAAAAAAACTTGGAATTTCAAGATTGAGTTGATAGTGCTGCCAAAAATTTCAGAATTTTGAGAAAAAGTCAAATTTGCGAAATATGAAGTCAGGATTTCAAGATACTATAAGTAATTTTGAGGGAAAAAAAGTCAGAATAAAAATATAAATAATGAACTGGTGAAAATACAAACTTAAAACTGCAAGATATAAAGCAAGATAAAAATGTGAAAAATGGCAGAAATTTGAGGAAAATTTTAAATTGTGAGATAGAATTTGTATTTCTCAAAAAAAAAGGCAAGATTTGAGAAAGTTGAAATTGTGTGAGAAAAAAGTCAAAGTCTGAATTATAAGATATAATTCATAATTTAGAGGATAAAAGTCATAATTTTGACTATTTGAACTATACATTTTAACTTTGTGCAATATTGTTTCTCAAAATTCTAAGATGTAAAAAAAAATGAATTCATAGTTTTGACAAAATGGCAAGATATTACGTCTGAATTTTCGCAAGATGAAATTTTTAAATTTTTAAATTTAAATTTTTAAAATAAAAAAGTCAAAATTGCAAGATATAAAGTCTGAGTTGCAAGATGAAAATTAAAAAAAAAATTTAACTTCTGATTTGCAAAGACATAATTCGTAATTCAGAGGAAAAGTCACAATCTTGACTTGACACAATTCTGATTTGTTTGTCAGAACTGTGAATTTTTACATTTTGCCATTTTGACTTTGTATCTTGCATTTTTTGCCTTTTTCCCCTCAAATTTCTACAATGTTAAAAAAGATTGAATTCAGTTTTGACAAAAAGGTCAAAATTGAGAGAGAAAATCTTCAAAATGGATATAAGATATAAAGTCTGAATTGCAAGATGAAAATTAAAAAATGAACATTTGAACATTTGAAATTTGTAAAAATTTAAAAATTTTAAATTAAAAAAAAAATAATTTTAAATTTAAAACATTTAAAAATTTTAAATTTTAAATTTTAAAAAATGTAAAAATTTTAAATTTTAAAAAATTTAAAAATTTTAAATGTAAAAAAAATTAAAAAATTTTAAATTTTAAAAAATTTAAAAATTTTAAATTTTAAAAAATTTAAAAATTTTAAATTTTAAAAAATTTAAAAATTGTCATTTTAAAATTTTAAAATAAAAAGTCAAATTTACGAGGTGTAAAGTCTGAGTTGTAAAGTAAAAAAATGCAGTTACCTTTATTTTTCCATGATGTGATGAAAACAATAGAATTGTGAGACAAACTCAAACTCAATTCTGACTGACTTTCTCCCACTTTTATTTCTAAATCTAATTCTGATTTCACAATGACCTTTTTTATGATTATTTTTTATTTTGTGGTGGAAACAAGCTTCCATAGCATCCAGATGGTCTTCTTGGAAACCATTTAGTTTTAAGTCCAATTTTGTGTAAGAATGTTTTTGTGTGTTGAGCAGATTGCATTGTGGGATACTGCAGAAATGCTGCTAGTGTTTGTGTGCTCTGATGATTCTCACACTACCTCTTATTTACTCCGTACTTCTGTCAAATTACAATCCACTGGCCCAGAATTCACCTTCTCACAGCACAATTGATATACCATCCCAAAAAGAAATGCACGAAAGAATAAATAATGACACAAACATGACTGATGAAGTATTAGATTTGACTTGAAGTCTCCAAATCACAGGCATTTCATGCTTCTGGAAAGGTGTTTTTGTAATTCTCATTCAATTGTAATTATTGTAATACTTTTTTTAACGGCAAATCTTACCGTGATTGTAGAAATACTTTATACTTTTGTGTTTTAAAGTAATGAGAATTGGTGAGTTGGTTTATCAATTTCATTTTATTTGACCCAGTTTTGTCTACCAAATTCTGTAAAGTGTAACAAACCACAGCAACTCATCTCTGGGCTTTTTATTTTATTTTTAGTTTTTACATTTCTTTTAATTTCATTATTATTATTTGTTTTGTATTTTTATCTTTTTTTTTAATTAATTATATTTACATTTTATTTTATTATTTTTCTAATTTAATTAAAATTAAAATTAAATAAATAAAAAAATGAGATTAAATTAGAAAAATATTGAAATAAAATTTAAATAAAATAAATCAAAAAAGTATTTCATCATTTTATTTTTATTTTTTTATTTCATTTCATTGTTTGTATTTTTCTTATTTTGTTTTATTTTTACTTTTATTTTAATTTAATTTCATTATTTTTATTTTCATTTCATTTCTTTTTAATTTCATTATTTGTATTTTATTTTTACGTTTATTTCATTATTTGTGTTTTTCTTATTTTATTTTATTTTAAATTTTTATTTTATTTTACAATTATTTTATTTTCATTTCTTTTTAGTTTATTTTCATTATTTTAATTTTAATTTTTAAATTTATTTTATTTTCATTTAATTATTTTATATTTTTCTTAGTTTAGTTTCATTTTTTATTTAATTTTATTATTTTAATTTAATTTTTACTTTTAATTTCTTTTGATTATTTCAATTTTTCTGATTTAATTTTTATTTTAAATTAATTTAATTTCATTATTTTTATTTTATTTTTACATTTATTGTAACTTCATTTTATTATTTTTCTTTTTCTTATTTTGTTTTATTTTTAATTCAATTTTTATTTTATTTTAATTTCATTGTTTTTATTTAATATTATATTATTTTTTTTAATAGTGCATTAGAATTGCATCAGTGTGGATGTGAACTCAGCAAAAATTAAAAAATTTTTTGGGAGGGATACAACAATAACAAAATATGCAATTGTAAATACTGACAAAACGGCTCTTTTTTCACAAGGTTTTATTCATTGAGCATCTGGTCATACTGGAGGTCATGTTGTAGGCAGCATTTGCCAGATTTTAACGTTATAATATGCTTTGTTTTCTGCTTAGACTTTGTTGAGTCCATGTAATGTTTATTGCTGTTTATGTAATTGACATTTACTGTATGTATTCTGTATAATATTGTCTTTTTAACCTTATAGTCTGCCAATATTTTGAATACATTTTTAGGGGATTCCCTTAGTTTTTACTATTTTCAAATAAAAACAAAAACTAAAAAAAAAGATTCTGCCCGAACTGCTTATATAATACTTTTTTTTTTTTTTTAATTTCCCCAAATGTTTTGATGAATTATGAACTTCTTGAATGCTTTAAATAATGTTCATCAGTGATGTTGATTCATTCAATCCTGGGATTTCTGGGATGTTATAGTGGTTTGTGAACGTGGAAAACTGCCCAAAACTGACGATTTGATGTCCTTCAAACCAGCTCTTGTATTTTATACAAAAATAAAACACAATTAAAGACTTTGAGTTTCCAAGAGTCGTCTTTAAGTCAATCAAAAATGCAGCTACCTTTATTTTTCCATTATGTGATGAAAACAGAATTGAGAGAAGTCGTCTGGATGGCAAAATAGTCACAATTTTTTACTTCACAAAATTCTAATTTCTTTGTCAGAACTATGAATTTTAACATCTTGGAATTTTGACTTTGTATCTTGCATGTTTTACCTTTTTTTCTCAAAATTCTAAGATGTTAAAAAAAAATTTGAATTCAAAAAATTTTAAATTTTAAATTTGAAAATAAGTCCGATACATAAAGTCTGAATTGCAAGATGAACATTTTAAAAATGTTACATTTTTATTTAAAAATTTGAAATAAAGTTAAAATTGCGAGATATGAAGTCTCAATTGCAAAGTAAAACATTGAGAAAGTTGAGGGGAAAAAAATGCAAGAAATAGTGAAAATTAAAAATTCTAAGAGAAAAAAAAATAGTCTGAATTGCAAGATGAAAATTTAAAAAATGCAACATTTTAATTAAAAATTTTAAATTTAACTTTAAAATAAAAACGTCAAAATTATGAAATATAAAGTCTGAATTGCAGGGGGAACATTTTATTTTAATTAAAAAATTTAAAATTTTGAAAAAAAAAAAAAAAAAGTCAAAATTGCGAGATATAAAGTCTGAATCGTAAAGTAAAAAATTAGAAAGTTGAGAAAAAAGTCTGAATTTTGAGATGAAAAATTGCAAGAAATAGTTTAAAATTGCAAGATGTTTAAACGCAGTTTCAAGATGGAATTCATAATAAAAAGCCAGAATTTCAGGATATAATTCTGAGGGCGGAAAAGTGAGAAAGTCAAACTTATGAGTGGAAAATTTAAAGAGAAAAAAAGAAGTCTGATTTTTGCGAAAAATGTCAAACTTACAGAATATAAAGTCAAAAATTTCTGACAAAATAAAGTCTTAAAGTTTCAAGTCTCAAATTTGTAATTCTGAAAAAAAAAAAGTCTAAATTGTGAAGTAAAAATGTAATGCAGCTACCTTTATGTCCATTATGTGATGAATTGTGACAAGTCTGAATTGCAAGATATAATTCATAATTCTGAGGAAAAAGTCAATTTTGTACTTCACAAACTTTTTATATCTTTGTCAGCACTACGGATTTTAATGTTGTGCGATTTTGACTTTATATCTAGCATTTTTACCTTTTTATCTCAAAATCCTGAGATGTAAAAAAATGTTGAATTCATAGTTTTGACAAAAAAAGTCAAATTTCTGAGAATAACTTCTAAATTGCAAGATAAAAAATTTTATTTTAAATTTTAATTAAAAAAAATAAATATATTAAAATAAAAAAGTCAAAATTGCAAGATGTAAAGTCTGAATTGTGTAGTAAAAAATTGAGAAAGTTGAGAAAAAAACTGAATTTTGAGAAAAAAAAAAAAATTGCAAGATGTTTTAAGATTTAATTCATTAAAATAAAACCCATAATTTCAAGATATAATTCTGAGGGAGAGTGAGAAAGTCTGATTTTTGAGAAAAATGTCAAACTTACAGAATATAAAATCAAAATAGCAAGATTAAACCTGCATGATATAATCCAGCATTCTGACTAAATAAAAGTACTTTTAGAGAAAAAAAGTCTGAATTGTGAGCTGTATAAGTTTAGGACTTGCAATTCCAAGACTCGCAATGTTGTGATTGAACAGCTCTTAATATAAAACACAACAGAACATTATCAGAAGAAACACAATTTATTCAAGTCAATCAGTCAATGCACTTACACAAATCATTTGTGACTTACTGAAAAATGGAAATAAAATATATACATTAACTAAAAAAAATTTAATAAAAAAAAAAAACATTATGAAAATGTCTATTTCAATGATAAAAATGTCTATATGTACATTTTTTTTTTAATATAACATGAAGATGATTTGACATCCAGCAGCTGAAGGAGGCGAGTTGTTTGTAGTTGTTTCACCAGAAGTCATCGTCCGGTTCTTCGTGAGACATCAGATCAACACTAAACAACACATTGAAGGTTTGTAAGGAACAATGGCTCATCTTGTTAAACAGTCATTTGCACAAACACTATTATTATTATTATTATTACCTGTGGTCATTATTTTCGGACAGAAGATTGTCCTCTTGACTTTGCTTGTCTGATGTCTCTTTATTCTGACTCTGAAAGGTCATTAACACAGAGTTATAGTCACTGTGCTCATGAGAAAATCAACATGCATTCATGATATATCCACACATATACACTGATGAACCTGCTTCTTGTGTTTGTCCTGCATGAGCATCAGCATGTATTTGTGGAGTGGATTGGCCACATCAGCTCCTCCTGAACCCTCCTCCTCCTCCTCATCTGCTCCTCCTCCAATCGCTGCGCTCGATAATGTCACATGACCCTCTGTGTGCTCCCGCTTGTCTTGTGCTTGTTGCTCATGTTGATCTTCCTGGATGAAGATGGAACACAAATCAAAGCTTGTAACAAACAGAGTCACAGAACGGCAGTCAATCTGAACAATGTTAAATGCGTATAATAATAAATTTGTAGTTGATGCACTTAAAAAAAAAAAAAAAAAAAAACTATATATGACAAAAAACAAAATTGCTACAACTTCATATAAAATAAATTATATATATATATATATATATATATATATATAGTGGATGCAACTAAAACTAAATTAGAAAAAATAACTATAAAATAGAAATATAATTTTTTTAAAGATATGATGACAAAAACAACAAAATTGCTACAACTTTACCTGAAATAAAAAACATTAACTGAAACAAAACAAAAAAATTAAATAAAAAAACGTAAATGAAAAATGTCTTTGCATCTAGCTGAAGTAAGCTAAATTTCTAAAATAGCAACCAAACATTCTAAAACAACCATATATATATATATATATAAAAATATATAAAAACATTACTTAAGAAAACTAAGAAGAAAAAAAAAATTAATTTATTTCAGCTACTTGCAAAAGCAACATTTCTCATTTTGGTTGAAGTACTAAAATAAATACAAAAAAGAAAACTTCAATTTAATTTTAAAATGTAAAAATGATCTGAATACTAAAATAACAACTGCACAGATTATATATATATATATATATATATATATATAAAGTCAAATAAATAATAAACATTTTCTTTTCAAAAATACACTTTAACTAAAATTTTAAATGCAAACAGAAAATATAAAAATGTCATTTAAAATATGATTAAAAAGCACACTACTGATAGCTATTGAGTCTTTATATATTTACATTTTTTATAATTACAAAAACACAACTAAATTGCTACAACTTTAACTGAAATAAAAAAAAATAATAATAATAATACAAAAGTAAATGAAAAATGTTCTCTGCATCTAGCTGAAATAAAATAAATTACCAAAATAACCAAATTAAAAACTACACTCATAAAAAAAAAGGTAACTACTTAAGAAAAAGAAGACTTAATTATTTTATATTATTTTTATTTAGATTTAGTTTTGGCTGAAGTACTAAAATAAATATGAAAAAAAAATTAAAACTTTAATTTAAAATGTAAAATCATCTAAAAATAAAATAACTGCACGGATATAAAAAAAAGTAGTAAAAATAATAAAAAAATTTTTTTTCCAAAAAATACACTTTAACTGAAATTTTAAATGCAAACAGAAAATATAAAAATAAAAAAGTCATTTAAAACGATATCAAAAAAGCAGACTACTAATAATGGTAGAGTCTGACCAGCTCCTGTTGGAGTCTCTGCAGCTCTCTCTCCTCTCTCTCCTGCGCCTCCTCTCTCTCCCTCTGTCTCCTCTCCTCCCTCCTCTTCCTCTCCTCCTCCCAGCTCCTCTCCTCTTCCTCACACACGTCCTCCTTCACAGCTGATGATACTGCTGCTTGTACATCTGAAACAGCAAACACTGATTCCCATTCAGTCATTCATTACATCAGACACACACACACATGATCACATGATTCCTCTCACCTGTGTGTGAGTCCTGGAGCTTCTCTAGGATACACTCCTGATCTACAGACACAACATCAACTCCATCTTGTGAAGATGCTGGGATGGAGAGCAGATCAAATACACA
This sequence comes from Garra rufa, assembly GCF_049309525.1. Classification (NCBI taxonomy): domain Eukaryota; kingdom Metazoa; phylum Chordata; class Actinopteri; order Cypriniformes; family Cyprinidae; genus Garra; species Garra rufa. The sequence continues at coordinate 49,456,243 of NC_133368.1, read as the reverse complement.
AGAGCAGAACTACAAAAGTATTCACTGGAGTTTGGGGTTGGAAAGATTTTGAAATGTTTTAGAAACAAGTATTTTCTGCTCACTAAGGCTGAATTTATTTAATCAAAAATACTGTAAAATTGTGAAATATTATTACAATTTAAAACAGCGGGTTTGTATACGAATAGATTTTCAAATGTAATTTATTCCTGTGATGCAAAGCTGAATTTTCTGCATCATTACTGCAGTCTTTAGCATCACATGATCCTTCAGAAATCACTCTAATATTCGGATTTTTGCACGTTATTTTAAAAACTGTTATTTTATTTTTCAGAATTCACAGAACAGCATTTATTTAAAATAGATTTTTTTGTCGGTCAGATTAAAATGTCTTTACACTGCAAAAAAATGCTTTTCTTACTTAGATTTTTTTGTCTTGTTTCCAGCCGAAATATCTACAAAATCTTAAATCAAGGAGGATTTTCTAGACAAGTGAAAATTATTTTCTTGTTTTCAGAAAAAAAACTGATCAAAATGAAGTGAGTTTTTGCTTAGAACAAGCAAAAATGCACTTAGATTTGACTTGTTTTTTTTTTCTTTTAGAAAAAAAATAAATAGAAAAAAACCTATAAAATAGAAACTATAAAATATAATATAATATGATATAACCCAATATATAGATAGTTATAAGTACAGATATGATGACCCCAAAAAAACTAAAAATTGCTACAACGTTGAAAATAAAAATGTTGTCTTTGCATCTAGCTGAAATTAGCTGAATTACTAAAATAACAACCACAAAGTCTAAAACTACAACCATAAAAAAATGTATTACTTAAGAAAAAGAAGAAGAAGAAAAAAAAAAAAAGACTTAGGCTTAATTTATTTCTCGTTTTGGTTGAAGTACTAAAATAAAATAAAAAAATAATTCAAAAATGATCTAAAAACTGAAATAACAACTGCCCAGATATTTAAAAAAAAATATAAGTCTTACAAATATATATATATTTTTTCATAAATACACTTTGTAAACTAAAATGAAGTGAGTTTTTGCTTAGAACAAGAAAAATACTCTGCCAATGGGGTAAGCAAAAAATATCTAATTTCTTTTAGAAAACAAAAACGATAAAATAGAAACTATAAAAGATATGATGGTGACCAAAAAAATACAAGAAATTGCTACAACGTTGAAAATAAAAATGTTGTCTTTGCATCTAGCTGAAATTAGCTGAATTACTAAAATAACAACCAAACAGTCTAAAACTACAACCATAAAAAAATTGTATTACTTAAGAAAAAGAAGAAGAAGAAAAAGAAAAAAAAAACGTAGACTTAATTTATTTCAGCAAGTTGTCAAAGGAACATTTCTCATTTTGGTTTGGTTTTAGTTGAAGTACTAAAATAAACACACAAAAAAATGTAACTTTCAAATTAAATTAAAAAAAAATGTAATTAAAATATTATCTGAAAACTAAAATAACAACTGCACAGATATTTTTAAAAAATGTTGTACAAATAATAAACTTTTTTTTTTTTTTTTAATATTCTTCAACTAAAATGAAGTGAGTTTTTGCTTAGAACAAGAAAAATAATCTGCCAATGGGGTAAGCAAAAAACTATTATTTCAAACAGAAAACAAGATTATTTTTCTTACCGCATTGGCAGATTATTTTGCTTGTTTCAAGCAAAAACGCACTTAAATTTGACTTGTTTTTTTTTTCTGAAAATAAGAAAGAGATTTTTACTTGTCTAGAAAACCCTTCTTGATTTAATTTTTTTTTTTTAGATATTTTGGCTGGAAACAAGACAAAAAAAAAATCCAAGTAAGAAAAGCATTTTTTGCAGTGTACTTTCACTTTTGATCAAATAAATGACTAAAATCTTACCAACACCAAACTTTTGAATAGTAGTGACTTTCCAGGTTTTAAAAACAAATTTTCAACTCTGATATTTCCTGAATTCTGCATATAAACTATGTTCAGGTAAGAGAAACGAGTTCATACGTGGCACAGGATCGGTGAGATCGTGAAGCGTGATCTTCTCGGGTTGAGGTGACGACTCTTGAGATGAACTGGAGAGGATTTCCTGGAGTTTGGGTGGACTGCCAAATCAAAACAAATCAAAATAAGATACAAAATGCTCTTCTTATGTCCATTTAGTTTTCCTAAAGATTATGTCTTTAGACTAGCGTCATGATTCTTAATCATCTCGTGAGTATGAGAGCGTTCAGACAGAGAAGATTCAATAAGTTTGATTTAATCTGATATGAATCAATACAAATCTCGACTTCTCTGTCGATTTTTTGAGCCCATGTTTAACATCTTATAAATGGTTTTAAAATTGACATGCCGATTATGTTATGTTGCCAAATACTTGGTACTAATTTCTTTATAAATTTTTGTTCTGAAAGAGAACTTCTTTAATAAAAGCTAGTGTAATAGTGTGTGTTTGGCGTGTGACCTGTCGCTGTGGCGTGTGGTGCTCTTCATCCTGGGGCTGCTGGGAGGACTGATGGATGAGATGGTTTCTCCAGCAGGGATTGGTGAGATCTGCCTCTCTGGAAACATTGGCGCTACTCTATCAGAGTCAGGACTCGTCATCAGACGCTCTGGGACGGACATGGAGATTATGAACAAAAGCACTGATTTTACAGGGTTTCTACACATTTTTCCCCATTTCAAAACTCCATACAATTCCAGACTTTGATTTTTGAGCCCATATTTAACATCTTATCAATAGTTTTATTTTTAAATTAACATGCATGTTACATTCTGACTTACAGGATAGTAAAGTCAAACCATTTCGAGAGAGAAGTCGAAATGTTTGAGAGTAAAGTCGAGACTTTATTCTCATAATTTCCACTTGACTCTCAAAACCTTTCAACTTTGTTTTGAGAGTAAAACAAACTTTTAACAAACTTGAGAGTCAGTTTCTGAATGATTCATTTGGTGAATCTGTTTTTTTAGTCAGTTTATATTATAAGACAGCATTTTAGTGGCACTTAAAAAAAAAAAGTTTTGTCGGAGTCTTGAACTCTTGAAACAGTTTGACTTTACTCTCGAAACCTTCCGACTTTTTACTCTCAAAACGTTTCGAGAATAAAAAAACGGTTTGAGAGTCAAGTCGGAATGTTTCGAGAGTAAAAAGTCAGAACGTTTCCAGAATAAAAAGTCGGAACGTTTCAAGAGTAAAAAGTCAGAACGTTTCGAGAGTAAAAAGTCGGAATGTTTCGAGAGTAAAAAGTCGGAATGTTTCGAGAGTAAAAAGTCGGAATGTTTCGAGAGTAAAAAGTCAGACCGTTTCGAGAGTAAAAAGTCGGAACGTTTCGAGAGTAAAAAGTCGGAACGTTTCGAGAATGAAAACTTACAGGGAAGTCGGAACGTTTCGAAAGTAAAAAGTCGGAATTTTTCGAGAGTAAAAAGTCGGAATGTTTCGAGAGTAAAAAGTCGGAATGTTTCGAGAGTAAAAAGTCAGACCGTTTCGAGAGTAAAAAGTCGGAACGTTTCAAGAGTAAAAAGTCGGAACGTTTCGAGAATGAAAACTTACAGGGAAGTCGGAACGTTTCGAAAGTAAAAAGTCGGAACGTTTCAAGAGTAAAAAGTCGGAACGTTTCAAGAGTAAAAAGTCGGAACGTTTTCGAGAGTAAAAAGTCAGAACGTTTCGAGAATGAAAACTTACAGGGAAGTCGGAACGTTTCGAAAGTAAAAAGTCGGAACGTTTCAAGAGTAAAAAGTCGGAACATTTTGAGAGTAAAAAGTCGGAACATTTTCGAGAGTAAAAAGTCGGAACGTTTCGAGAATGAAAACTTACAGGGAAGTCGGAACGTTTCGAAAGTAAAAAGTCGGAACGTTTCAAGAGTAAAAAGTCGGAACGTTTCAAGAGTAAAAAGTCGGAACATTTTGAGAGTAAAAAGTCGGAACGTTTTCGAGAGTAAAAAGTCGGAACGTTTCGAGAGTAAAAAGTCGGAATGTTTCGAGAGTAAAAAGTCGGAATGTTTCGAGAGTAAAAAGTCGGAATGTTTCGAGAGTAAAAAGTCAGACCGTTTCGAGAGTAAAAAGTCGGAACGTTTCGAGAGTAAAAAGTCGGAACGTTTCGAGAATGAAAACTTACAGGGAAGTCGGAACGTTTCGAAAGTAAAAAGTCGGAATGTTTCGAGAGTAAAAAGTCGGAATGTTTCGAGAGTAAAAAGTCGGAATGTTTTGAGAGTAAAAAGTCGGAATGTTTCGAGAGTAAAAAGTCAGACCGTTTCGAGAGTAAAAAGTCGGAACGTTTCGAGAGTAAAAAGTCGGAACGTTTCAAGAGTAAAAAGTCGGAACGTTTCGAGAGTAAAAAGTCGGAACATTTTCGAGAGTAAAAAGTCGGAACATTTTGAGAGTAAAAAGTCGGAACGTTTTCGAGAGTAAAAAGTCGGAACGTTTCGAGAGTAAAAAGTCGGAATGTTTCGAGAGTAAAAAGTCGGAATGTTTCGAGAGTAAAAAGTCGGAATGTTTCGAGAGTAAAAAGTCAGACCGTTTCGAGAGTAAAAAGTCGGAACGTTTCGAGAGTAAAAAGTCGGAACGTTTCAAGAGTAAAAAGTCGGAACGTTTCGAGAGTAAAAAGTCGGAACATTTTCGAGAGTAAAAAGTCGGAACATTTTGAGAGTAAAAAGTCGGAACGTTTTCGAGAGTATAAAGTCGGAACGTTTCGAGAATGAAAACTTACAGGGAAGTCGGAACGTTTCGAAAGTAAAAAGTCGGAACGTTTCAAGAGTAAAAAGTCGGAACATTTTGAGAGTAAAAAGTCGGAACGTTTTCGAGAGTAAAAAGTCGGAACGTTTCGAGAATGAAAGCTTACAGGGAAGTCGGAACGTTTCGAAAGTAAAAAGTCCGAACGTTTCAAGAGTAAAAAGTCGGAACGTTTCAAGAGTAAAAAGTCGGAACATTTTGAGAGTAAAAAGTCGGAACGTTTTCGAGAGTAAAAAGTCGGAACGTTTCGAGAGTAAAAAGTCGGAATGTTTCGAGAGTAAAAAGTCGGAATGTTTCGAGAGTAAAAAGTCGGAATGTTTCGAGAGTAAAAAGTCGGAATGTTTCGAGAGTAAAAAGTCAGACCGTTTCGAGAGTAAAAAGTCGGAACGTTTCGAGAGTAAAAAGTCGGAACGTTTCGAGAATGAAAACTTACAGGGAAGTCGGAACGTTTCGAAAGTAAAAAGTCGGAATGTTTCGAGAGTAAAAAGTCGGAATGTTTCGAGAGTAAAAAGTCGGAATGTTTTGAGAGTAAAAAGTCGGAATGTTTCGAGAGTAAAAAGTCAGACCGTTTCGAGAGTAAAAAGTCGGAACGTTTCGAGAGTAAAAAGTCGGAACGTTTCGAGAATGAAAACTTACAGGGAAGTCGGAACGTTTCGAAAGTAAAAAGTCAGAACGTTTCAAGAGTAAAAAGTCGGAATGTTTCGAGAGTAAAAAGTCAGAACGTTTTGAGAGTAAAAAGTCGGAACGTTTCAAGAGTAAAAAGTCGGAATGTTTCGAGAGTAAAAAGTCGGAACGTTTCAAGAGTAAAAAGTCGGAACGTTTCGAGAATGAAAACTTACAGGGAAGTTGGAACGTTTCGAAAGTAAAAAGTCGGAACGTTTCAAGAGTAAAAAGTCGGAACGTTTTGAGAGTAAAAAGTCGGAATGTTTCGAGAGTAAAAAGTCGGAATGTTTCGAGAGTAAAAAGTCAGACCGTTTCGAGAGTAAAAAGTCGGAACGTTTCAAGAGTAAAAAGTCGGAACGTTTCAAGAGTAAAAAGTCGGAAAGTTTCGAGAGTAAAAAGTCGGAAAGTTTCGAGAGTAAAAAGTCGGAACGTTTCGAGAGTAAAAAGTCGGAACGTTTCGAGAGTAAAAAGTCGGAACGTTTCAAGAGTAAAAAGTCGGAACGTTTCAAGAGTAAAAAGTCGGAACGTTTCAAGAGTAAAAAGTCGGAACGTTTCAAGAGTAAAAAGTCAGAACGTTTCAAGAGTAAAAAGTCGGAACGTTTCAAGAGTAAAAAGTCGGAAAGTTTCGAGAGTAAAAAGTCGGAACGTTTCGAGAGTAAAAAGTCGGACCGTTTCAAGAGTAAAAAGTCGGAACGTTTCAAGAGTAAAAAGTCGGAATGTTTCAAGAGTAAAAAGTCGGAAAGTTTCGAGAGTAAAAAGTCGGAATGTTTTGAGAGTAAAAAGTGGGAACGTTTTGAGAGTTCAAGACTTTTATAATATAAACTGACTAGAAAGACTGATTCATCAGATGAATAATTCAGAATAATTTGTGAAGTTGTTCTGAACGTTTCATGAATACAAACTCACTAAAAACAACTATATGTGAATTCACTGAAAGTAATAAAAAATTATGATTCATGAATCTTTAAAAAAAAATAGTTAATTGGCTTGAATGATTCACTGAAATTCACTAAAAAACAATGATTTGTAAGCAAATCATTCATAAAACTATTAAATGGTTTGAATGATTCATTAACTTAAAATTACTGACACAAATTAATTTAAGTTAAATGAGATTAATTTAGATTTTCTAAGTGAGTGTAATATAATTTAGGTTGAAATGACTTATGCTTAAAACCGAATTTTCAGCTAAATATTTAGTTTGCCGAAATTTTAGTGCACTACTAGCAGAAAGACAAATTTACCCTGATTGAAACTGTGAGCGTTGTGATCGGCATCTGCTCCGCGTTTGCTCAGCGGTGTGGAGGACAGACGTCTGGCAGGAGGAGAGATGAGTCTCAGCGGGTTTCTCTCTCTCGGAGAAGGAGTTCTGTTAAATTCCCGCTCTCGCTCCTTCTCGACAGGACGTCCTGCTGAAGTAAAACTCACCCTGGGCTGAGCTCTATAACCAGACGTCATTCTGGGAGGTGTGAGATCTTCAGCAGACACTGTGTGTGCAGCCGCCGCTCGAATGGCTCTGTGCTGGTGGCTCCTGTAGGCCTCCTCCAGACGCTCGGCTTCCTGCTCCAGCTCTCGTATCCGGGCCAGAGCGCCGCTCACCAGTTCAGAGTCACGCTCCGCAGGCCGCGGGCCCCTGAGGGCCGGCCCTGCTTCAGATAAATCAGCGTCAGAAGTTGCTCTGTGCTTTCGGAGCAGAGCGGAGTCTATGTAAACGTCAGGAGGAAGCAGCCTGTCAGGAATCAAACTGAGAACAGAACGGTCTACCAGGGAAGGCTTGGGATTGCGGAGGATCTCGTTCTCCAGAGCTGTTCCGATCACGGAACAACACGGCAAACAGAAGAGAAGAGAGAGACGGAGTTTAGAAAGATAAAAGCCAAAACCACCAACACTACTCAAGAAAAATCAGGGTTCCCACAAACATGACCTTCCTGCCTGTTTGTGATCACTGGAAAGGACTAGTGAAATGACTGAACGATTCTTTGAAGTAAACTTTCTGAAAAAAAAAAATGAATCACTGAGAATGATTCATTAAAATCAACTGACTAAAAAAAGTGAATCATTCAAAATGTTTCGTGAAGCCATTTAGAATGATTTGTGAATTGTTTGAATGATTCAACTAAATAAACTGAAAAGAACGATTCACAAATGAATCATTTAGAATAATTTATAAAAGGGTTTAAATGATTCATGAAATTAACTTACTGAAAAGAGAGATCTACAAAAAAATAATTCAGAATGATTTAAAAACTAGTTTGAATGATTCAAATAAACAAAAAAGAATGATTCACAAATGAATCATTTAGAATGATTTGTGAATGGGTTTTAAACAATTTATTGAAATTAACATACTAGAAAGAGAGATTTATAAATAATTCAGAATGATAAGAGAACTTGTTTGAATGATTCAAATAAACAAAAAAAGAATGATTCACATAAAAAATTTAAAATTATTTGTGAATTGTTTGAATGATTCAATTAAACAAACTGAAAAGAATGATTCACAAATGAATCATTTAGAATAATTTATAGAAGGGTTTAAACGATTCATGAAATTAACTTACTGAAAAGAGAGATCTACAAATTAATAATTTAGAATGAGTTGTAAATGGGTTTTACAAATTAATTGAAATTAACTTATTAAAAGGAAAGGTTTACAAATGAATCATTCAAAATGATTTGCGAACATGTTCGAATTATTCAATTAAATAAACTGACTAAAAAGAATAAAATTTGTAAATGAATCATTTTGAATGATTTGAGTTGGTTTGAACAATACAAACAAATTCAAAGACTAAAAAGAATCATTTATAAATGAATGAGTCAGAATTATTCACAAAGCGGTTTGAACAATTCATTAATACAAACCAACTAAAAAGAACGATTCACAAAAAGTAAAATGCTTTCAAAATGTAAAACTTTACTGGGTTTTTTCCTGCCGAAATGAAGTCTCATTTTTAACATTAAAAAAAAAGTTTAAAAACATTTATAGTAAAAACATATAAACTTGCCAGAATGATTAACTGAAAGTTACTAAATTGATTCACAAATGAATCAGTTAGAATGATTCATTAAGTTTAAGTGGTTTAAAGAATGATTCCTAAATGAATTGATAAATTAATCTTTTTTCAATTTAAAACAACTGACTAAAATAAATTATATGTGAATTGATTTGAAAAATTCATTGAAAAGAGATTCAGTAATGAATCAAAATTATTATGAATTGGATTAAATAATTCACTGAAATTGACAAAAAAAGATTCACTAAACTGACTAAAAAAAATTACACAATTTTTGAAGAGAATGATTAATTTGTGATTCATTCTTTTCAGTAACTTCATTGATTTGTTTACAAATATTTAGTTACTAAGGATAACTAGATAAATATATATTCAGTAAACTATGACTATGATTTTATTCATTTTAATGAATTCTATTCTATTTTAATAATTTCTATTAATATGTGACCCTGGACCACAAAACCATCGATGTATGGTTTGTTAGGATATGACAATATTTGGCCGAGATAAATCAAAATACTGAGAAAATCACCTTTAAAGTTGTCCAAATTAAGTTCTTAACAATGCATATTACTAATCAAAAATTACATTTGGATAGGTTTACAGTAGGAATTTTACAAAAAATCTTCATGGAACATGATCTTTACTTAATTTCCTAATGATTTTTGGCATAAAAGAAAAATCAATAATTTTGACCCATACAATGTATTTTTGGCTATTGCTACAAATATACCCCAGCGACTTAAGACTGGTTTTGTGGTCCATGGTCACATATATTATTTAATATTTATTTGATTAATATTGTGCTATTCTATAATATTAAAATTCACTCACATTTCCAGGTTTTTTGATGTGGGAACCCCGAATGAACACACATTTGCAAGTTTTTTTTTCTTGCAAATTCATCTGAAAGGCATTCACAGAACATGAAAAGATGCTAAAAATGTCTGATTCACTGAAACCTCCATCAAACGTACAAAATAGCGTACAATAACAAGACTAATGGCTGATGCTGCGCTCATGAGGAATTTCCAATATTTAACTTGGAAATGCACAATAGAATTGAAGTCAGTCACATGAAGTCAGACTTCCAACCTTGAAATTCTAGTTAAGCTGAGATTTGGATGTTTAACATCAGATGAACATGGTGACATTTTCATCAACATAGCACATCTCTGAACGCAGCATAAGATCCTCTGTGGGGGTTTCAGAGAATCAGACCTACTGGAACTCTACAGACTCTATGACAGTGATTCATACGCTGCTAGACAGCTGCATGCACCTTGTTGTGTCTGCTGGAGCTGGAGCTTGAGCTCTTCAGCATTAGTGCTCATCCACTTGGTTCGCTCCTCACACTCCATCAGCTGAGCCTTCAACAGCGCACACTGCTGCACCTACAGCGAACAAAAACCAGCAAATGAAAGATGGCAGCAATCTGAGACCAAAAAACATTACTTCAACAGCAAAACGCATTTGGGAATATCCAAGACTCGAATATTTAAAATAAAATTACCACAATTAACCACATATACCATCAAGAAAGTAATGCATCTGAATGTTCCACTTCTGAGTAAATGTTATTAACATCATTAGGAAAATTAGTTAAAAATATAATACCTTTTTTTTTTTTTTTTTTTTTTGCATAATTAAGCACATTTCCCCCTTAAATTTTATTTAAATCATTATTGTAATGCATCTGAGTGTTTTACACTTGAGTAGCTAATTATTAATAAATATAATAATTATTGTTTTTGTTAATAATATATTATCATTATTGTTATTATTATTGTATATAATATTAAAATTAAATGTATTTAAAATTATCTAAACATTTTCTCCTAACATTTCTCTAAAATTCTTATTGTAATGCATCTGAACGTCTCACTTTTAGTAAATTTTATTGTTATTATCATTAGAAAAATTAATAAAAAATGAAAATATAATTTCTTTTTTGCATAATTCAGCAAATTATAAGTATTGTTTTAGTTATTAATAATAATAATAATAATAATAATAATAATAAAATATTATTAACAAAAACAATTAATAGTTATCATTATTATTTATAATATTTTAATTAAATTTATTTAAATTTCTCTAAACATTTTCTCTGAACATTTCTCAAAAAATTCTTATTACTGTAATGCATCTGAACATTTCACTTTTGAGTAAATGTTATTATCATTAGAAAAAATATAAAAAATGAAAATATAATTTATTTTTTGCATAATTCAGCAAATTTAATATTAATAAATAAAAGTATTGTTTTAGTTAATAATAATAATAATAATATATAACTATTATTATTATTATTGATAACAATAACAACAGTAAGGATAAAAATGTATTAAAAATGTAATATAAATTCCCCAACATTTCTCTAAAAATGCTCATTATTGTAATGCATCTGAATGTTTCACTTTTAGTAAATTTTATTGTTATTATCATTAGAAAAATGTATAAAAAATGAACATAATTTCTTTTTTTGCAACATTCAGCAAATTATAAGTATTGTTCTAGTTGTTATTAATAATAATAATAATAATAATAATAATAATAATAACTATTAATATAGTTTTTGTTAATAATATTATTGTGTTAATAATATTTTATCATTATTATTTATAATATTTTAATTAAATTTATTTAAATTTCTCTAAACATTTTCTCTGAACATTTCTCAAAACATTCTTATTATTGTAATGCATCTGAACATTTCACTTTTGAGTAAATGTTATTATCATTAGAAAAAATATAAAAAATGAAAATATAATTTATTTTTTGCATAATTCAGCAAATTTAATATTAATAAATATAAGTATTGTTTTAGTTAATAATAATAATAATAATAATAATAATAATATATAACTATTATTATTATTATTGATAACAATAATAACAATAAGGATAAAAATGTATTAAAAATGTAATATAAATTCCCCAACATTTCTCTAAAAATGCTCATTATTGTAATGCATCTGAATGTTTCACTTTTAGTAAATTTTATTGTTATTATCATTAGAAAAATGTATAAAAAATGAACATAATTTCTTTTTTTGCAACATTCAGCAAATTATAAGTATTGTTCTAGTTGTTATTAATAATAATAATAATAATAATAATAATAATAATAATAATAACTATTAATATAGTTTTTGTTAATAATATTATTGTGTTAATAATATTTTATCATTATTATTTATAATATTTTAATTAAATTTATTTAAATTTCTCTAAACATTTTCTCTGAACATTTCTCAAAACATTCTTATTATTGTAATGCATCTGAACATTTCACTTTTGAGTAAATGTTATTATCATTAGAAAAAATATAAAAAATGAAAATATAATTTATTTTTTGCATAATTCAGCAAATTTAATATTAATAAATATAAGTATTGTTTTAGTTAATAATAATAATAATAATAATAATAATAATATATAACTATTATTATTATTATTGATAACAATAATAACAATAAGGATAAAAATGTATTAAAAATGTAATATAAATTCCCCAACATTTCTCTAAAAATGCTCATTATTGTAATGCATCTGAATGTTTCACTTTTAGTAAATTTTATTGTTATTATCATTAGAAAAATTTATAAAAAATGAACATATAATTTCTTTTTTGCATAATTCAGCAAATTATAAGTATTGTTTTAGTTATTAATAATAATAATAATAATAATAATAACTATTAATATTGTTTTTGTTAATAATATTATTGTGTTAATAATATTTTATCATTATTATTTATAATATTTAATTAAATTTATTTAAATTTCTCTAAACATTTTCTCCCAACATTTCTCAAAAAATTCTTATTACTGTAATGCATCTGAACATTTCACTTTTGAGTAAATGTTATTATCATTAGAAAAAATATAAAAAATGAAATTATAATTTATTTTTTGCATAATTCAGCAAATTTAATAAATATAAGTATTGTTTTAGTTAATAATAATAATAATAATATATAACTATTAATATTATTGATAACAACAAGGATAATAAAATGTATTAAAAATGTAATATAAATTAAAAATGCTCATATTGTAATGCATCTGAATGCTTCACTTTTAAGTAAATGTTATTATTTTCAGTAGAAAAGAAATATTATATAAATTTTCTTTTTGCATACTTAAGAACATTTCTGCCTAAATTTTCATTATTGTAATGAATCTGAATGTTTCACAGTATTAATAATAAATATTACAATAATAATAGTTTTTGTTAATAATCCTATATTAATCAAAATAAATTTAAAATGTAATAAAAATTCCCCAAAATGTCTCTAAAAAGTCTCATTATTTTAATGCATCTGAATGTTTCACTCGAGTAAAAATTATGATCATCATTATTATTACTATAATTATTGTTATTAAATAATACTACCATTACTACCACTAATACTACTACTAATAATCTTAATTACTATTACAAAAATGTATCAAAAAATTCCCTTTATTGTCTTTCATTTGAAAGTTTCACATTTAAGTACTATATTATTATTAAAACATTAAAAATAATACAATTTTCCTAACATTTTCCCCAAAATTATCATTTCGTAATGCATCTGAAAGTTTCACTTTTGCATAATTATTATTATTATAATTCTTAAACATTTATTTAAAATGTAATATACTTTTTTACTCCTTTCTTGTGCTTTTGAACCTCTTGATGTTTTAAGAGACTCACCCATGAACTCAAAAGTAATTACTACACTTGCCAAAAAAAAAAAAAAGAACAATGAAATACAGTCATTTGCTCAACACAACTTTTCTTAGTTGTGTTTAGCTTCTTAACTAAGAGAATAAAATTGACTCGGACAAGCATGGAGAAGTGCTAGATCCCGTTGGGACAAACCTCGTGTTGCAGCTGTGTGTGTAAGACGTTTTTCTGCGTCTCAAACTCGTCTTCGTCCAGTTTGCGTGCCGTCTCCAGTCTCCTGAGCTCGGCCTGCAGCGCCAGCTGCTCCTTAGACGGCGCACTGAGCTCTAAACGAGAAACATCTCATTACACATCTGTTCTTACGTCTTCAAACCTCAATCTGACTTTTTTAAATATTAGTTTTTTTGTGAATCCAATGTAAGCTCATAATGATAATAATTTTCTTCCTGACCCTACTGTTCCCGCTAAATTTAAATCTCCTTATTTAACCATTAGGAAACAATACAGAGTATATATATCTTTTTTTTCCCCAGTAAATGCATACTATTTCCATGTTCCACTTTTAAGAGGAGACTGCAGGCAAAAATGCAGTTTTTTCATGCACCTGTCAAGTTTGAGATTTTGGGCTTTTTTTGTTTTTCATACTTTTTTCAGATTAGTGGAAAGAAAACATCCAAAAAAACACTGTTTAGTGTTTCTTTTATAGCACTTTATCTATTTGTGTCAATACATTTCAATTACAATACATATTTTTAAAAGCCGTTTTTTCAAAATGAGTTTTTTCTCCTACACTGAGCCATAAATCTCCACTTCAGTAGCACTTACACACACCAAAC
>NC_133368.1:49344972-49441847 GCF_049309525.1 Garra rufa | reverse complement strand
GTTAATTTTTTTTACCCTTTTCACCCGCAGTGTCTCGCCTGAAGACCTATGATAGCTCTACATTTCAGCCCGTCGTAGATCGGACACGGGCCGGGCATTGGTCCTGTTTTAGACTTCTCTGTATTTTTATATTTTAGACATCTATCAATGGTGATTAAAAAAAAATTGCAACACAAGACCAGGTCCCACCTGCAGCAGCATTGAGCGTGCCTTCAGCGCAGATGGAAGAGTTTCACGTTCAAGTGCACGCAATAAGCTAAAGCTTGCCACAAAACACCGGCAAAAGTAATATATTTTATATTTTATATGATATTTTAATTATTTATTTATAAACTAGTGTTTATAGTCAGTGTTGCAAGGATAAAGTTAACGATCCTCCTCATCCATGTCCTCATTGGATGCGCCTCATTGGATGCATCTTTACCGATTATCAATTACATTTTATTTTCTTATGTAGTATTTTAGCGCTTTCTACATATATATTTATCATGTATGTGATGCATGTATTCGCAGAGTTTCGGTTCATTTTTGAGACAGCAGAGAACGCATCGTGTTTGTTTTCTTTATTTTATAAAAGCACAACGTTTTGTTGAAATCGTGAGTGCTCACAAATAAATGTAGACCCTTTAAAAAAAAGTAAGTGATCTCGCTGCCCCCTCAATGTCCTAAAAAACATGTTTTAGCTTCCACTCTCCACACAAACGACCGGATATGCACCCATCGTTTAAACTAGCATTGTTATATGCTTTAACTGTTTTAAACAGTGTTGTTTTCGTCAACGATGACGATGACGAAATCATTTCGTTGACGCCACTTTTTTTCATGACGATAACGAGACGATGACGAGATAAAAATGGCTCGTTGATGACTAAAACATGACGAGACGTGTGTGAGTTTTCGTTGACGAGACGAGAATAGACGAAAATGTTAGTGGGTGGTCCGTCAGACGTTTAAAATGCATGACATTTCCGCTTATTGTGCATGCCAATTAAAACTTAAAAAGTATCTGACGCTATGGCAAGCCGTTTTAGCATTAAATACTCTTTGCTATACTAGTATGGCAAGCCGTTTTAGCATTAAATACTCTTTGCTGTACTAGTATGGCAAGCCGTTTTAGCATTAAATAGTCTTTGCTGTACTAGTATGGCAAGCCGTTTTAGCATTAAATACTCTTTGCTGTACTAGTATGGCAAGCCGTTTTAGCATTCCATCCTTGTTTGTCTTTTATGTTCTAAAACATTCCTTCATTATTGTAATTATTGGTGAAAATAGTCGATCCGGAAGCTCACATTGTGTTGAACTATAGATCTGCTATTTTCAGAACTTATAAGTGACACTACCCAACAGCAAAATACTTACTGACCTACATTAATTTGTTAAAAGACTACCTTTTTCCCTTTTTTTTGACTAAAACTAGACTAAAACCTTTTTGACTTTTCGCCGACTAAAATTGGACTAAAACTATCACATATAGAAGTGACTAAAATTTGACTAAAACTAAGAAGCATTTTAGTCCAAAAGACTAAGACTAAGACTAAATCTAAGATGGTTGTCAAAAACAACACTGGTTTTAAATATATAGACTTTATTTTAGCCAAGTCGTGATATGAGAAGGCAAAATTGATCAAACATAGACTATGATCGACCTTAAGAAGCAAAAAGCTTGTATTTAATGAAAAAAAAAAAATGCTCCAAATGTTTCTTTCTAAATTAAATGAATAAAAATAACACTAAATTTGTCATTACAAACAAAACCGAACCATTTTAATTGCTAAAACCGCGGGACCTCTACCGTGCAGTAAGTATCCTGCCATTTTACAGAAAAACAGTGGGTTGCTCTGAAGCGTTTCTCTGTCCTTCACCCCCCTTCGTTCCTCGTTTTCCCAGTAAACGCACAATTGCAGCCAAAATGGCCAAATTAACAAGCAGAGCACATCCAAACAGACCACTTCTCTTGTTTGTTTGGAGCTCTGTTATCCCTGTTTGACCCCGTTAGATTTGAGCCTGAACTGCAATGAACTGAAACAAAAAGCGAGAGATTTCAGAAACACTCTTTCCCAGAAATTATCCTGCGCTTGTTTTTGCATATTTAGTCCGCAAATGTTTGTTGTTTGTTTTTCCTCCTCAGAATAGAAGGTCAAACAAACTGGCTTGAAACATGAATAGTTTTTCCATTCAAATCCTGCTGAAATATTATTGATAAATGGAATTGATTATAAGAGTTGGAATAATGTTGGTTCACCAATTCATATACAAATAAAGCCATTTCAAACTTGATCTGAGACCTTGTCTGAGTGTCTGGTTCTCCTGGCGGTTGTCCTCCAGCTGCTGTTTGATCAGTCTGATGTGCGTCTGCAGCTCCAGTGTGTCTTTCTTCAGCGCTGGATAGTCGCTCATGTTTTCTAGTCTCTCTCGCAGCAGCTCGTTCTGTTGGGCCAGAAGAGACGCCTGCGACCGGGACGACTCCAGCTCCATCTACATCACATATGAACAACACAATTTTCATTTCTGAGTATTAGCCTCGCAGGAGAGAGTTCGTAAGGCATAAAAACAACCTAAAACGAAATAACAACTCATTACTGTCAAGCTTAGAAAGACAAATTGTCTTTGGTACAGATGAGAACAGAAATTAAACAGTGTGTTTTACCAGTAGACGTTTAACTTCTGATGAACTTCTCTCATGTTCTTCTGCCTTTGCATCAATAACAGCAGATTCCTTCTGCAGACGAACCATTTCTTCTGTAAATGGAAAAATAAAACATCAACAATAACAGTACAGATCAATAAAACACTAGATACACTGTATCAGTTATATATGACTTTTCTAAATACACACCTTTAATCCTTTTCTCATTTTCTGCCAGTTTCTCTGTTCTCTTTGTGTAATCCTCCTTCAGCTCCAGCTGATATCTAAAACAGTTCACAATGATATTTATAAGTGTGATTTCTTTACTGTTAATGCCCTTTGTTGCTGGCAGGACTTTTTCATGGTTTTATTTGATCAAAAATAATAAAAATATTATTACAATGTAAAATACCTCTTTCTATGTGAACATCTGTTACAACGTAATTTATTTCTGTGATCAAAGCTGAATTTTCTGCATCATTACTCCAGCCTTAAGTGTCACATGATCCTTCAGAAAATCATTCTAATATACTGAATTGCTTCTCAAGAAACATTTCTTATTATTAGCAATGTTGCCAAAAAATTTTTTTTTGCATTTTATTTTACAGGAATCACAGATGAATAGAAAGTTCAAAAGAACAGCATTTATTTAAAACAGAAATCTATTGTAACATTATAAATATCTTTACTGAACAATTTAATAAAAATAAACAAATCTCACCACCCCTAGACTTATTAACAGTAGTGCATTTTAACTACAAAATGAAAGTTCATCTTTCATCAGGGATTGCATCTTGAGTCACAAGAGCACCATCTGCAGGACTGGCAAGAGTAACAGTCATTAAAAACATAAATAGAAATTATTTAAGTTAATTACTTACTTTGCTAATTCACTCTTCAGTTTCTGGTCAAATGTGTCTTCCATGGTCTTCACAGACAGCTCTCTCCTCCTCAGAAGATCATCCATGGTCTTTACCTTATCCTCTTGCAGCTTACAGGTTCTATATCATTAGGGCAAAATTCTTATATTGATATTGTATATAAGATGTTCCATGATATTCATGACAATAAATAATATATTAAAAAAATAAATATATATTTATCAATATTTTTTAATTTGCATATTTTTATTTTGATTATAGCTAAAGTGCTCATAATTTAGTTTTTTTGTATTAATTATAAATATTTAGAATCTTTTTAGTGAATTTTAGTCACTTTGTTATTTGTTATGTTTGTTTTTATTAGCCTTTATTAATTTTTATTTTAGTTTAGTAATATTAGTACTTTAATCTTAAACTTATTTTTTTAATTAGTTGCCAAAAACGACATTTCAAATGTTCATTAAGTCCATTTTTTTCATCTAATATGTATAATAGATGTACAATAATTTTTATTCTTAACTGTTTTAATTAATTTTAAATCAATCATTTTAAATGTTCTTAAATTCTTTGTTTTTATTGTTGTGATTGTTTTTTTAATAATTATTTTAGCTCCTCATATATACAGCACTTTAAATTACCATTGTGTGTGAAATGTGCTTTATAAATAAATAAAGCCTTGCCTAATATTTATATTTCACTTTATATAAGCTTTATTACAATAACCAGTTTTAGTTAATAATAACAGTGCTTCACATTTAAAGAAACACATCAAGGTTAACAGAAGTCTTATTTTAGTATTATTTATATACTATTCTGCCCTCCAAAGGCAAAGCGCAGTAACTACACATTTGGTCAAAATTGAATTAAGGATTAAAATAGACTTTGTGACAACCGTTTTGAATTGTGGCAAAGTCTCCTTGTTCAATTTTGTCCCGTGTCAGAAAAAGGAGAGTGCCAACATGGTTGACTAGCTGGTTTAAACATTTAAAGGGCATTTTCTCCGTTTCAGTGTTGGTGTAGTTACTGCACTTTGCCTTTGGAGGGCAGTATTATAGTATTTAAAATTGTGTTTCAATTTTTATTTTAATTTTTAATTAAAGTGTTTGCAATTCTGTGTTTTTGTCATGTTGTTTCTTTTTATTTATTAGCATTTAAAAAAAAAAAAAATTTATATTTGCAGTTTTCATTTTAATTGTAGTCACTCTTATGTTTGTCATATGCTTGTTTTTTACTAGTTTATTTATTTTCAGCTTTGTCATGTTTGTTTTCATTAGTTTTGTATTTATTATTTTTATTTCATTTTTAGTTCAGTAATATTACTACTTCACTTTACACTAGTGTTTTTGGTAAAATAACTAGTACTGACTTGTCAAAGGCCTCCATCCTCTGTTTAAGCTCCGTCTCTCTGCTCCGCGCAGATTCGATTTCTTTCAGCAGGGCTTGTCTTTGATTATAAATCTCCTTTTCCTCTATCTGAATTAATTGGAGAAGATTAAAGTTAACAATCTGTGTGTATTTGCATGTATTTTCTGGCAGTAGTGAGACTCAGTACCTCCTGTTGTTTCTGTAACCTCTCAATGGCGTTTTTCTCTCGGGCCATCAGAGTCTCAGACTTCAGCTCGAACGTTCTCTCCATGTCTCGCCGCAGCTCCAAGATTTCTCTCCGCGAGGCTTCTTTCTCGTCTCTCTTCACCTTTGTGATCTCCACCTCCATGAAGTGCTGCAGCTACATAGAGAGGGTACAAATGCTCTGTTGAGATCTTTAAGTGCTATTACAATGTAAACTCAGGGTTTGTACAAATACTGCAAAATGACATTCCAGGACTTTCAAATATTTTAAGCGCTACTTTTTTGATTTTCAAGGACTTCAATCAGAGATCTCACCTATGTCTTTTATTTCAAAAAAACTGAAACAGGTTTGTATTTGTGTATACTTTCTCTTTTTTTCTTTGTATTGTTTTTATAACTAAGAAAAAAAAAAAAAAAACGGAAAAAAAGATTCACGAAATTGCGCCAAAATCCCAATCTGAATCAAATGATTTGTAATCCACGCTACGTAGATCCGATCTAAAGCAAAAGATTCACAAACCACAATTTCAAATCAGGACTTGGAGTGCGGATCATGAATCATCTGCGCATCGCGAATCGTTTGATTTGAATCATTCGATTCGCTAAAAGATTCACAAACCACAATTTCAAATCAGGACTTGGAGTGCGGATCATGAATCATCTGCGCATCGCGAATCGTTTGATTTGAATCATTCGATTCGCTAAATGATTCACAAACCCGTTCCAATCTAAATCAAATGATTCGCGATCTGAGATTTGAAGTCCAGATCTGAAACAAATGATTGGCAATACGCAATTTAATTGGAGCACTTCAGTGAAACAATGAATCATTTTGTGATGCAACGGTTTAATTGATTCGGTTTCGAAAAGCTATGTTCCACCCATCACTACATTCTTTTTAAAATCGTTACAAGCGATGTTGAAATTAAAAATGAATGGCTCTTTTTTTTTTATTTGACCTGTTTTTGTTCTCTAGTGAATCGCTTGAAATGAATGATCTAAGTCACGAGTTTGAATCAATCGGAGCGGTTCCAGCATAAATGACTCAATTGATTCGGTTCACATATTCAACAATGTGTATACGGCACTATCACTACTACTCCTTACTAAGCTCGATTTTTTTTCTGACATTAACTGAAATAAGCGAAAAAAGGTATGTTTTTCGAATTGTGTAAATTTTGCTTAAAAAGATTTTTGCTTATTTGCAGATCACAAATCATTTGACTTAGATCGAAACTTTGCGTATCGTGAATCGTTTGATAAGAATCATTCAATTCGCGAAATAACTCACAAACCCGTTCCAATCTAAATCAAATGATTCGCAATACAAGAATTGAAGTCCCGATCTGAAACAAATGATTCGCAATACTCAAATCGATTGGAGCGTTTCGAAACAGTGAATCATTTTGCGACTCAACAGTTTAAGCGAAAAAGTATGCTTTTTAAAATCGTCACAAGTGATGCTGAAATTGAAAATGAATGGCTCTTTTAGTTTGACCTATTTTTTCGAAGTCATGAGTTTGAATCAATCAGAGCAGTTCCAGCGTAAATGACTCAATTGATTCGGTTCATAAGCTCCTTGTTCGAACTCTGTAAACTACTGGAAAGGTGGTGGAAATAAACACTGACAGACCTTTGCTTTAAGCTCGACCTGCGCTTGTTCCTGTATCTCCTTCCTGTACTCCGCAAGCTTGGCCTCGACTGACGCCCAGCGATCACCTCTGTGCCGAAGAACTTCATACTCCTCATCAATCAGCTGCAACTTCTCCACTTGAAAACAGGTAAAGATGAAGACGTTTTGTTAGACTCTTTCATAATGTTTAATATGACTGAAAGGAATTTAAAATAAACAGGTGAAATATAAATAAAAAAAGACTTTTTTGCATAATAATGGAATTAAATATGGCAAAATATAGACAAATTATAAATAATGTATTTGTCCTCACAAATGGCACATACATCTTTTCAAAATGCTTTTGACAGAAGTCTCTTCTGCTCACCTAGGCTGCATTTATTTTTTATCAAAAATACAGTCAAATGTTATATTGTGAAATATTGTTACAATTTATAATGGCTGTTTGCTATTTAAATCTATGTTAAAACGCTTAGGCTCACCGAGTGATTCTTTATGCGCTGATATGGAGGTGGTTTGTGTGGAATTATCGCAGCAGTCTGTGTGAATGTGATGGTCAGTGAGCTCTGTGAAGAGACTCATCAGGAAACCTGCAGTGATAAAACAACATTCATCTTGATGTTCATCACAGAGCAATGACGTCAAACGCTGTCCACAACATATTTACTGCCACTATCTTACAATTTACTGAGGCAGACAAGATATTCAACAAGAAAACAATTGTAAGATTGGATTTTATCCATTATAAACAGTGTGTTTTGTACTAAAAAGGAAATAGGAATAGTCTATCTACATTATACATTTTGATAAAAGATTACTAAGAATGATTAATGAAAATAACGCTAACTTTAAATAACTACAAGCTACACAGGATTTTATTAACAGTTTTGAAAAGAAAACTATTATTGATAGTTTAATAGTTTAAAAACTATTATCTTATGTATTTATTTATGATTTAACACCATATCTACTGCAATGGCTATATTTAAGGCATTAAATATATTATGATTACAATATTATTTCTCTACATTGTTTACAATAATTTAATTATTTACAAAAATACACTACCAGTCAAAAGTTTTTGAACCGTAAGAATCTTTTTAAAGAAGTCTCTTTTACTCACCAAGCCTGCATTTATTTGATCCAAAGTACAGCAATAGCAGTAAAATTGTGAAATATTTTTACTGTTTAAAATGACTGTTTTCTATTTTAACATATTTTAAACTGTAATTTATTCCTGTGATTTCAAAGCTGAATTTTCAGCATCATTACTTCAGTCTTCAGTGTCACATGATCCTCAAAACGCATGTAGTACTATTATGTTGAAAACAGCAGAGTAGAATTTTTTTAAAGATTTTCTGATAAATATAATATTCAGAAAAACAGCATTTATCTGAAATAGAAACATTTTGTAACATTATAAATGTTTATAAACATTCTAAAACATTATAATGTTAATGCTATAAAAAGTATTAATTCCCCCCCCACCAACATTTTTTTTATTGACTCCAAGCTTCTAAATGTTATAGTGTATAATGTTACAAATGCTTTTAATTTCAGATAATTGCTGATCTTTAAATTGCTCTATTCATCAAAGAATCCTGAAAAAAATCAGCTGTTTTACATATAGATTTGTTGTTGAGCAGCAAATCAGCATATTAGAATGATTTCTGAAGGATTACGTGACACTGAAGACTGGAGTAATGATGCTGAAATTCAGCTTTGATCACAGGAATAAATTATAATTTAAAATATATTCAAATAGAAAACAGCTATTTTAAACAGTAAAAAATATTTAAAAATTGTACTGTTTTTGTTGTACTTTGGATGAAATAAATGCAGGCTTGGTGAGCATAACAGACTTCTATTAAAAAAAAAAATATATATATATATATATATGCGACCCTGGACCACAAAACCAGTCTTAAGTCGCTGGGGTATATTTGTAGCAATAGCCAAAAATACATTGCATGGGTCAAAATTATTGATTTTTCTTTTATGCCAAAAATCATTAGGAAATTAAGTAAAGATCATGTTCCATGAAGATTTTTTGTAAAATTCCTACTATAAATATATCAAAATGTAATTTTTGATTAGTAATATGCAGTTAAGAACTTAATTTGAAGAACTTTAAAGGTGATTTTCTCAGCATTTTGATTTTTTTGCACCCTCAGATTCCAGATTTTCAAATAGATGTATCTCGGCCAAATATTGTCCTATCCTAACAAACCATACATCAATAGAAAGCTTATTTCCCTGGACCACAAAACCAGTCATAAGGTTAAATTTTACAAAACTGAGATATATATATATAATATGAAAGCTCAGTAAATAAGCTTTCTATTGATGTATGGTTTGTTAGGACAGGACAATATTTGGCCGAGATACATCTATTTGAAGATCTGGAATCTGAGGGTGCAAAAAATTCAAAAGACTGAGAAAATCACCTTTAAAGTTGTCCAAATTAGGTTCTTAACAATGCATATTACTAATCAAAAATTACATTTTGATACATTTACAGTAGGAATTTTACAAAAAATCTTCATGGAACATGATCTTTACTTAATTTCCTAATGATTTTTGGCATAAAAGAAAAATCAGTAATTTTGACCCATGCAATGTGTTTTTGGCTATTGCTACAAACATACCCCAGCGACTTAAGACACATATGATGTATATATCTCAGTTTTGTAAAATTTAACCTTATGACTGGTTTTGAGGTCCAGGGTCACACATATACATATATATATATATATATATATATATATATATATATATATATATATGGTAGTATATATATGAAATAATAACAAAAAGGTTTTAAAGTAAATCCTACACTATATTTTTTTCAGTGTAGCTGCATGATCATAACCTACCTGTCTGTCCCTTCTGGATATGTGATACCTGCCGAATGTAAAAGAAGGAGAAAAAGAGAAATTATGTTGTGTTATGGCACAGCAACGACTAATTGAATAACATTTAAAAACACAGAAACATAAATAAATATGTTTTAAATAAAAAGTTATCACCAGAGATTTGTATAACGGTGTGTGAGAGCTGATCTTCATGAGCTGCAGGAGCTCTCTGGCTGATAACACCTAGATAAGGCCAACAAAAACAAGATCTGGCTCAAATATAGTTTTTTAATTGTGATTTTCAATGCGCTTTATTCATAATGTATATTTAAAAAAATGATGTGTCATAAAATAATTGCAAAATCATGCAGAGCTTTTCAATAACGTGTATGAAGTCATGTGAAATCACCTTGTCTTTGCTCATTCCACATTCGGGGAAGAAGACAGACAGTGTGTAGTCGTACCCGGTGCTCCGCAGGTGATCAATGATGACGCTGTTGCATGCGGTGACTAACACAGTGTGAGCGTGAGCTGCGGCGTCTCCTCTCCGGACCGTCGTTGGCTGCAGCTCCTGGATCAGCTGATTCCGCAGCTGCGTCTGGAAAACACATGAGAAAACACTACTAAAGATGTGTGTGTCAGAATACTGTTGACAAATTTGATAATTTAACAAAGTCATGCCTAAAAGATGAAATATGTAAGATTTAGTCATTTCCAACCCTGTTCCAGGAAAATCTCAACAGTCTCCCGGAACTCATTCCTTTGATCAGTGAGTTTATTTACTTGCTACAGTCAAAGGCAAAAGTTTACATACGCCTTGCAGAATCTGCAAAATGTTAACTATTTTACCAAAATAAGAGTGATCATACAAAAGCGTGTTATTTTTTATTTAGTACTGACCTGAATAAGATTTCACATAGAAGACATAGTCCACAAGAAAAAAAAAATAGTTGAAATTATAAAAATGACCTCATTCAAAAGTTTACACCCCCTTGATTCTTAAAGGGGTAGTTCACTTTCAGAACAAAAATTTGCAGATACTGTACTCACCTCCTTGCCATCCAAGATTTTCATGTCTTTCTTTCTTCAGTCACAAAGAAATTGTGTTTTTTGAGGAAAACATTTCAGGATTTCTCTCCATATAATGGACTTCTATGGTGCCCCTGAGTTTGAACTTCCAAAATGCAGTTTAAATGCAGCTTCAAAGGACTCTAAACAATCCCAGGTGAGGAAGAAGGGTCTTATCTAGCGAAACGATCGGTTATTAAAAAAAAAAAAAAAAAAATCATCTTGTTGATCCAGACAAGACAAGCATTTGAGGAGTATATAAACTGTAATTTTTTTTGTAAATAACCCTTCGTTTTGCTAGATAAGACCCTTTTTTCCTCGGCTGTGATGGTTTAGAGCCCTTTGAAGCTGCATTTTGAAAGTTCAAACTCAGGGGCACCATAGAAGTCCATTATATGGAGAGAAATCCTGAAACGTTTTCCTCAAAAAAACATAATTTCCTTACGACTAAAGAAAGAAAGACATGAACATCTTGGATGACAAGGAGGTGAGTACAGTATCTGTAAATTTTTGTTCTGAAAGTGAACTACTCCTTTAATTTTGACTTCTTTTTTTCTGAAAACAAGACAATAATTTGTTGTCTAGAAAATCCTTCTTGATTTCAGACGTTTTAAATATTTTGGTTGGAAACAAGACAAAATCTAAGTAGGAAAAACATTTTTTGCAGTGAGACAGATAAACAGATAGACTAGATAGACTTCAGTCGTAAAGATTTTGGTGTTTTTTGAGGAAAACATTTCAGGATTTCTCTCCATATAATGGACTTCTATGGTGCCCAGAGTTTGAACTTCCAAAATGCAGTTTAAATGCAGCTTCAAAGGGCTCTAAATGATCCAAGCCGAGGAAAAAAGGGTCTTATCTAGCGAAATGATTGGTTATTGTCTAAAAACATTATAACTTATATACTTTTTTAATCTCAAACGCTCATCTTGTTGATCCAGACAAGACTAGCATTTGAGGTTAAAAAGTATATAAATTGTAATTTTTTTTTTTGTAAATAACCAATCATTTTGCTAGATAAGACACTTTTTTCCTCAGCTGTGATTCATTTTAGCCCTTTGAAGCTGCATTTTGAAAGTTCAAACTCAGGGGCACCATAGAAGTCCATTATATGGAGAGAAATCCTGAAACGTTTTACTCAAAAAACATAATTTTCTTACGACTAAAGAAAGAAAGACATGAACATCTTGGATGACAAGGGGGTGAGTACATTATCTGTAAATTTTTGTTCTGAAAGTGAACTACTCCTTTTATTTTGACTTTTTTTTCTGAAAACAAGACAATAATTTGTACTTGTCTAGAAAATCCTTCTTGATTTAAGACTTTTTAGATATTTCAGCTGGAAACAAGATTAAAATATAAGTAGGAAAATCTTTTTTTGCAGTGAGACAGATAAACATACTATTAAGAGATGTAGAATACGCTGCAGACTAAGCTTTGGTCTCAGGTTATGGACTTTGTGTAAAATAAACTCTGTAGAAACATCACAAAGTTGACTTTATCGATATAATAACGATATTTAACAGCTGTTGAGGATCTGAGGAAACTCTCACCTTCAGCGCGTCCAGAACCCCGCGGCTCTTGAAGGTCTGATAGAGCTTCTGCCGCATCTCATCCGGAGACAAACTCTCCTCTTTACTTCCAGACATGATCCTTCAGCGATTAACACGACCGTTCAGGCTAATCGATCAACATTTGTCGAATTAATCGATTAGCGATCCGCTACAGACAAACAGCTCCTTGGCAACGCGCGCTGCGGCGCTTTAAAAATCCTAACTGACAACAGAACTGTTGCGTATCCGCATTCGTCATGACGTAAGACTCGCTCAGCGCTCCCATTGGCTGTTTTGTGTCAGCTGGGTTTGCGTAGCGGAAACGGGAACTCTACAATCGCGTAGGATTCTCATCTGCGGGTGTTTCACTTTGTGCTTTATTATTTACAATATTCGCTTTGTGACTTACACAATTAGTTATTTGTCTAAATTAGGTGTTTTAGAATGTATAACTTCTGAAAAAACGTCAACCGGAAGTCATAACATCGCTGGTGAGATTTGTTTACAAATTGTGTGTGTTTATGTTACTGTACTGTAATGTTCATTAGCTAACTGCTGGATTTATGTTTCCAGCTCTAAACACTGATTATTAACAATGTCTGGGAGTTTTTATTTCGTCATGGTGGGTCATCATGATAACCCAGTGTTTGAGATGGAGTTTCTCCCTCCTGGAAAAGCAGAATCAAAGGTTAGTATAATAATAATAATGATGATGTTTAGTGATGAATGATATTACAGTTACAGTAACAGTACTGACTGATGCTGATGGTGTTTATGATCAAGCAGGATGATCACAGACATCTGAACCAGTTCATCGCTCATGCTGCTCTTGATCTGGTTGATGAGAATATGTGGCAGTCCAGCAACATGTACCTGAAGACTGTGGACAAATTCAATGAGTGGTTTGTCTCTGCTTTTGTCACTGCTGGTCATATCCTTTTCAAATACTGCACTTCAGGACATAGTAAGAAATATGCATTATTAAAATTGTTCATATTAATTTTATAATAGGTTTTATTTCAATTTTATATATACATTGATATATAAATTCTTATGTAACAAAACATTTTCAGTGGTTTTTAGTTTTAGTTAACTATAATAACTCAGAGAAATAAAATAAAAAAATAATCTTTTTAACTCCAAAAGAGAACATTTTGCTTTTTTATTAAAGCATTTTAGGTGGTTTTTAGTTAATTAAAACTCTGATAGAAGTAAATAAAATTAATAAATAAATAAAAATAATCTTTTTAACTCTATAAAACAGAAAATTCTGCTTTTGCATTTTTTATTAAAATTGAAAATTGTTATTTATTAAACTTTCATTTTAATTATAATTATATAATATTTAATTTTATATGTACTTTGACATAATTATTTTTTTAAGTAACAAAACATTTTCAGTGTTTTTTTTTTTAGTTTTAGTTAACTATAATAACTTTTATAGAAGTAAATAAATAAAAAAGTAAATAAAAAAGTATCTTTTTAATTCTATGAAACAGAATGCTGCTTTTGCCATTTTTTATTAAAACCGATTTATTTTTTTAATGTAACAAAAAAAACATTTTCATTTCTTTTTAATTTTAGTTAACTATAATAACTCTGATATAGATAAATGAATAAAGTTAATAAATAAAAGTATTTTTATATCTATAAAACTGAGAACATTCTGCTTTTGCAATTAATAAAACTGATTTTTTTTTAATTAAAATTGAAAAATTATATTTTCAATTAATTTTATATTTACTTGCAATTTTGTATAATAAAGTATACCAGTTTTTATTTTTATAATTTCTATATATTTAGTATATATAACATTTTAAGATTTTTTTTTATGTAAATATGTATTACATTTTATTACATTTATTTTTTTACTTTAGTTTTAGTTATTTATCATTACGAAAAATGAGAATGCAAATGTTGCTTTTTAATATTTTTAAATATTTTAATTTATTTAAACTAACAGTTTTAGTTTAGTTAACTATATAACTTATTTTCTGTTTTTTTTTTCTTTTTAACTCTATAATAAAGCTTTGAAAATCAGATAAATTCTACTTTGCATTTTTTTTTAATAAAAACTTAAAATCATATTTTCCGTTAATTGTATATTTATTTGTAATTTTGTATAACAAAGTAAACTAGCTAGTGCTGTCATATCCATCATATTGTTTATTCCAAGGCTGATATACATAAAAAATAATAAGCTTCAGGTTGAAGAATCAGCCATAATTAACAGACCTATTGCATTTATTATTCCTTAACTTTTCTTGCATACATATGAGATTTATTATGCTCCATGATGTTCGGCAAGAGGACGGAATCAAGAACTTCTTTAACGACGTGTATGATCTGTACATCAAGGTAAATATTCTTAGTGATATTTCACTACCATATGAATGTTTTGCATTTGTTTCAAACCATTTTTGTGTCTTTATACCCAGTTTGCAATGAATCCCTTCTATGAAGCCAACGCCCCGATTCGCTCCACAGCTTTCGAAAGGAAAGTGCAGTTTCTCGGGAAGAAGCATCTGCTCAGTTGATTCACTTTATACATGTACTCTTTAGTTTTTGCATTTTTGTCGTCATGCATAAATATACAGATGTGTCGTTCATGTTTAATTTGTTTGCTCTCATCATTGCCAGCTACATCTGTACAACAAATTATGTATTATTTTTTAAAATAAGTGTTTAAGAGCATCAAACAGGAAGGCAAAAAATTACATTTCTGCAGAAATCACACACTGAAACCTTTAAAACACAATAATTATCTGTGGTCAGTTGCATGATGTGTTTGTACATTACTTTTGTCCTTTGTCCAATAATAAACAATTTCATCAAATACAGTTAATATTCAATACTTGTTTAATTTCAATGATCAATGTACAATATTTAACTTTTAGTGCTTCTTTTCAAAGTAAGTGCATCGATGCTTATTTTTTTAGTACAAGTACTGCATATATTTGGCACTCTCTACATAATTGTGTTAATATATATTAGAAATCAGCCACAGTGTATGAACGCCTGTCCTGTATAAGTTAATCACAGTTATAGAAAAAGAAAAACATAAATCAGCATTTTTGTCTTGTTTTCCAGTAAAAATATTCTGAAGATCCAAGATGCATTTACTTAAGAAGCAAAACAACTTGTGATATGATTCTAAAATAATAATAAAAAAAATTTAACTTTAAAAAAAAAAAAAACATAATTTGCCTATGAGGTAAGAAAAATAAATTCAATATACACTGTTGCTCAAAAGTTTTTTTAATGCTTTTTAAAACGACTTTTCTGCTCATCAAGGCTGCGTTTGTTTGATTAAAAATACAGAAAAAACTGTAATATTGTGAAATGTTAATGCCATTTAAAATAGTGGTTTTCTATTTTGATATAGTTTAAAATAGAATTTATTTTCTGTGATGCAAAGCTGAATTTTCAGCATCATTACTCTAGTATTCAGTGTCACATGATCCTTTTTTTGAAAGGATTTTGGAACCTTTAATACTTTTTTTTAGGATTATATGAAATATTAAAAAGAACAGCATTGATTTAAAATAGAAAACATTTGGAACAATAAACACCTTGTTCAAAGTTTGGGGTCAGTAAATCATTTCTTTCCAAGAGAGAAAGAAACAAATACTTTCATTCAGCAAAGATGTGTTAAATTGATTAAAAAAAAAAGACTTACATTATTAGAAAAGATTCTATTTTGAATAAATGCTGTTCTTTCAAACATTTTTTTCATCAAAGAATTATCACAGGTCTCAAAAAAATATTAGGCAGCACAACTGTTTCCAACATTGATAATAAAAGTAATAAATCAGTATATTAGAATGAATTTTGAAGGATCATGTGACACTGAAGACTGGAGTAACAGCGGATAAAAATTCAGCTTTGCATCACAGAAATCAATTATATTTTTAAGTATATTTAAAATAAAAACTTTTTTTTTGAATTGCAATAATATTTCATAATATTACTTTTTTCCGTTTTTTTTTTTTTTTTTGGGCATATAAGACTAAAGCGGAGACACTGCAGGCAAAAACACTGTTTTTTCATGCACCTATCAAGTTTGAGATTTTGGGCTTTTTGGTTTTTCATTAAGTATTTTTTCAGATTAGTGAAAAGAAAACACTCAAAAAACACTGTTAAGTGTTTCTTTTATAACACTTTTATCTATTTGAGTCAATACATTTCAATTACAATGCATATTTTTAAAGGCTGTTTTCTGAAAATGTTTTTTTTCTCCTACATTGAGCCATAAATCTCCGCTTTAGTAAAACTTACACACACCAAACGTTACATTTTTATCCCTGACTATATTCTGAAGGTTTTTACAGAGGGATTTGTTCATATTTGATTTGCTTGATTATATACAACATTTTATTCCCTCAAAGCAAATTTAAAAAACATAGTGTTTCCTGTCTGTTCTAATTTTTTTTCTGAATTATTACAAAATGAGACCCGAAATTCTCTCTGTAAAAACTTTTGACTCTAATATGTCAAAAAAAATAAAGAAACAAGAATTTTGACTTCATCCAGTTTTCGATTTTTGCACTAGAAATGCATGCAAATGTGCATTTGCATATTTAAACCTAACATTTTAGAAAACTTGTAATACAATTTTTTTTTGCAATTATCAATGTTATCAATCAACTAAGTAAGGTCATAACTATTAGTTCATTTTTTTACCCTATTCACCTGCAGTGTCTCACCTTAAAAAAAAAAAACATTAAAAACCTTACTGATCCTACTTTTTTGAGCGGCAGTGTATGACAGGTGAAAAAAAGTGCAATTACACAGCTGTGCTTCTTAAGTAACTTCCTATTCTTTAAAGACTTTTAAAGTATTTTTAATGCAAAACAAGACAGTTTTTTGCAGTGCATTTATTGCATTTGCTCCTCACTATTAGACTGCCATGCAAGACAAAATGATATCCATCTATGCCTGCTCAAATCCCATAAGACAGATATATTTATATGTAAAAAAAAAGACATCTGAATGCACAGAATTGTTTAAATTCAGGCAGTTCAGTTTAGACACAAGAACATCACCCAAAGAAAGCAACCCAGTGTTTAGGAGTAAGTGCATATATCCCAGTAAGTGTATGATGTTCAAATATAAAGCGGACTCATCCGGTTCACTCAAGGAGCATTAAATATCTAATGGAGGTAACTGACGTCCGTTAACAGCATGACGTGCTGCTCCGAGGCTTCCTATGCAGG
This sequence comes from Garra rufa, assembly GCF_049309525.1. Lineage (NCBI taxonomy): Eukaryota > Metazoa > Chordata > Actinopteri > Cypriniformes > Cyprinidae > Garra > Garra rufa. The sequence goes on along the minus strand of NC_133368.1, from coordinate 49,424,446 downwards.
TTAACGGTGTCTGTTGGAATCAAATGCTCGTGTCGTTCCTCCAAAGCCAGAACTCTTCTGACGGCTTCCTCGAATGCGACCGCGACGTTGGTGGCGTCTTTAGCGCTGGTTTCGAAATACGGATATCCTCCGCTTTCCCTGCACCACTCCTGCGCTTCTTCGCTCGTCACCTGCCTCTCCGTCACGTCCACCTTGTTGCCCAAAACCACGAACGGGAAGCTTTCGGGCTCCTTGACGTCGGCGTAGTAGATGAACTCTTTCTTCCAGTTGTTGAGGTTGTGGAAGCTCTGGCTGTCGTCCACGCTGAAGGTCAGCAGGCAGCAGTCGGAGCCGCGGTAGAAGGGCGTTCGCAGGCTGCGGAATCTCTCCTGGCCGGCCGTATCCCAGATTTGTAAAGTGACCGTGCGGCTGTCGACCTCCAGGTCCTTATTGAGGAACTCCACGCCGATGGTGTGGAAGAGATGGGCGTCGAATTTGTTGGTGACGTAGCGGTTCATCAGGGAACTCTTTCCTACTCCACCGTCGCCCAGGAGAATGACTTTAAGAAGGGACGATTTGGATGACATTGTGTTTGAAGTCGTGGTCCTGTGAATTGAACAACAATTTATCTACACTACTGGTCAAATGTATGGAATAATTAAAACGTTTGGAAAGAATGATTTCCTGCTCAACCAAGGTGCGATTTATTTAATCAAAAATACATTAAATTGTAATAATATTTTACCATTTTTAAAGTACTTGTTTTGTATTTAAAACAAAATTTATTTCTGTGATCATAGCTGAATTTCCAGCATCATTACTTCAGTCTTCAGCGTCACATGATCCTTCAGAAATTATTGTAATATGCCGATTTGCCGAATTGTTATTATTATCATCAATTGTGACCCTGGACCACAAAACCAGTCATAAGAGTAAATTTGAACAAAATCAACTCACAAAATCTGAAAGCTGTACAAATAAGCTTTCCATTGATGTATGGTTGGTTAGAAATTAGGTTTCACTCACCTTTATTGCCTCAAATAATTCATCGTTCAAAACCTGGAACAAAAAAAAAAAAAAAAAGTAAAATTAGGATCTATGCAATAAAGATTTTTGTGTTGTTGCCACTTTTTACAGTCATTCTTTATTCTTGAAACATTCCGACTTTTTTCTCGTAACCTTCCTGAGTTTTTTGTCCTTGAAACATTCCGAATTATTATCCTCAAAACATTCCAACTTTTTTCTCGAAACATTCCAACTTTTCATCCTTTTGTCCTCGAAACATTCCGACTTTATTTTTCAAACATTCCGACTTTATTTTTGAAACATTCTGACTTTTTTCTCGAAACCTTCCTGAATTTTTATCCTCAAAACATTCCAACTTTTTTTCTCAAAACATTCCAACTTTTTATCCTCGAATCATTCAGAATTTTTGTCCTCGAAACATTCCGACTTTTTAACCTTTTGTCCTCGAAACATTCTGACTTTATTTTTGAAACATTCCGACTTTTTTCTCGAAACCTTCCTGAATTTTTATCCTCAAAACATTCCAACTTTTTTTCTCAAAACATTACAAATTTTTATCCTCGAATCATTCAGAATTTTTGTCCTCGAAACATTCCGACTTTTTATCCTTTTGTCCTCGAAACATTCCGACTTTATTTTTGAAACATTCTGACTTTATTTTTTGAAACATTCCGACTTTTTTCTCGAAACCTTCCTGAATTTTTATCCTCAAAACATTCCAACTTTTTTCTCGAAACATTTCAACTTTTCATCCTCGAATCATTCAGAATTTTTGTCCTCGAAACATTCCGACTTTTTATCCTTTTGTCCTCGAAACATTCCGACTTTATTTTTGAAACATTCTGACTTTATTTTTTGAAACATTCTGACTTTTTTCTCGAAACCTTTCTGAATTTTTATCCTCAAAACATTCCAACTTTTTATCCTCGAATCATTCAGAATTTTTGTCCTCGAAACATTCCGACTTTTTATCCTCAAAACATTCCAACTTTTTTTCTCAAAACATTCCAACTTTTTATCCACGAATCATTCAGAATTTTTGTCCTCGAAACATTCCGACTTTATTTTTTGAAACATTCCGACTTTTTTCTCGAAACCTTTCTGAATTTTTATCCTCAAAACATGCCAACTTTTTTTCTCAAAACATTCCAACTTTTTATACTCGAATCATTCAGAATTTTTGTCCTCGAAACATTTCGACTTTATTTTTGAAACATTCTGACTTTTTTCTCGAAACCTTCCTGAATTTTTATCCTCAAAACATTCCAACTTTTTTTCTCAAAACATTCCAACTTTTTTCTCAAAAAATTCCCAACTTTTTATCCTCGAATCATTCAGAATTTTTGTCCTCGAAACATTCTGACTTTTTATCCTCTAAACATTCCGACTTTATTTTTGAAACATTCCGACTATTTTCTTGAAACATTCCAACTTTTTGTCCTCGAATCATTCAGAATTTTTGTCCTCGAAACATTCCAACTTTTTTTCTTGAAACATTCCCAACTTTTCATCCTCGAATCATTCAGAATTTTTGTCCTCGAAACATTCTGACTTTTTATCCTCTAAACATTCCGACTTTATTTTTGAAACATTCCGACTATTTTCTTGAAACATTCCAACTTTTTGTCCTCGAATCATTCAGAATTTTTGTCCTCGAAACATTCCGACTTTATTTTTTGAAGCATTCCGACTTTTTTCTCGAAACCTTTCTGAATTTTTATCCTCAAAACATTCCAACTTTTTTTCTCAAAACATTCCAACTTTTTATCCTCGAATCATTCAGAATTTTTGTCCTCGAAACATTCCGACTTTTTATCCTCTAAACATTCCGACTTTATTTTTGAAACATTCCGACTATTTTCTTGAAACATTCCAACTTTTTGTCCTCGAATCATTCAGAATTTTTATCCTCTAAACATTCCGACTTTATTTTTTGAAACATTCCGACTTTTTTCTCGAAACCTTTCTGAATTTTTATCCTCAAAACATTCCAACTTTTTTCTCAAAACATTCCAACTTTTTATCCTCAAATCATTCAGATTTTTTGTCCTCGAAACATTCCGACTTTTTATCCTCTAAACATTCCGACTTTATTTTTGAAACATTCCGACTATTTTCTTGAAACATTCCAACTTTTTGTCCTCGAATCATTCAGAATTTTTATCCTCTAAACATTCCGACTTTATTTTTGGAAACATTCCGACTTTTTTCTCGAAACCTTTCTGAATTTTTATCCTCAAAACATTCCAACTTTTTTCTCAAAACATTCCAACTTTTTATCCTCGAATCATTCAGAATTTTTGTCCTCGAAACATTCCGACTTTATTTTTGAAACATTCCGACTATTTTCTTGAAACATTCCAACTTTTTGTCCTCGAATCATTCAGAATTTTTATGCTCTAAACATTCCGACTTTATTTTTGAAACATTCCGACTTTATTTTTTGAAACATTCCGACTTTTTTCTCAAAACCTTTCTGAATTTTTATCCTCAAAACATTCCAACTTTTTTCTCAAAACATTCCAACTTTTTATCCTCGAATCATTCAGAATTTTTGTCCTCGAAACATTCCGACTTTTTATCCTCTAAACATTCCGACTTTATTTTTGAAACATTCTGACTTTTTTCTTGAAACATTCCGACTTTTTTCTTGAAACATTCCGACTTTTTTCTCGAAACATTCCCGAATTTTTATCCTCGAAACATTCTGACTTTATTCTCAAAACATTCCGACCTTATTCTCATAATATTCTGACTGTATTCTCGAGACGTTCCAACTTTATTCTCAAACCGTTCTGACTTTATTCTTGTGGTATTTTTTACAAAGTTGTTATTATATCTCAGTGCATATGTTTCTATTGTAGCAGTACTATGAATATGTAGTTTAATTTTCACAAAATCAAAAATAAAACTGAATGAAATTAAATATTCTATCACTTACAACATGTTTATTAAAAATACAAACAATCCTCACTGGTTCTAAAATACCATATGGCTCAATCTTACTACACTAGACAAATAAGATATAACTCAAGGTAACTTTACTCTGTAATTTGCACAGACATAAGAACCCGTTATAACAGTAAATGAAGGCATGAGTACTGTCAGGATGGACTCACAGTAGTTTTCTCTCAGCTGCTGGCGGTCGATCATGTGCTCTTCTCCGTCCTGCATCACATATAATAGTGTGCATTAGAATTCAGACAACATGCAACACAGACAGTGTTTAAGCAGCTGAAATGGAGCGGGCGAACACAACGCCACACAAACACACGCAGGGAATGACTTAATTGCAATTAAACAAGCCTGCTGGGAGAAAACACTAAGTGAATTCACTTGCAGAGACCTGCAGGGCTGATGTGCATCTGTAACAGTGTGGCTGAGACTTTTAAACAATAAATATTTTTACATTTTTATGGAAATCAGTTTTTCCACTTGGTTATTTATTTTTCTTTTTTTTTTCTTTTTATGCATTAAAAATGTTTTGGTAGTGACAATTTTAGATAGTTTTAAAGCTAACTCAAAGATGCTAATCTAGCACAGTTCTGAACAGTTGCACACATATAAAAAAAATGAAATGTTACAGAATAACTCCCCCAAAAAATGGTTTAATTGCAGAAAAATGGTATTCCTTAGTGATGTTTCTTAAAGTTAATTTTTCAGATATTTAAACACATTTATCTTAAATTGATGGGGCCTGTCTACTTATACCTTGCATCTATGAAAGAGGGGGACCCAGAAATATTTCCTGATCATAAATTTAAGGGTGTAGTTAAAATCAGTCTCAGCCAGTGGACTAAAACATACACTGTTTCGAACATGAAAATGCGGGAAAATAACATATAAAATGAATAAAATAAATTTTTTGAACTTCACTTTTTAAAAGGATCAAAAAGATACTTTTAAAAACAACAATAAAAAAAAAATCAATATCATTTTCATTAGTTGAAATTTAGGGGTTTTCCTCCCAATTGAAAGTACCCAATAAATGATTTTACATACATTAAGCTTACTAATATTAAAAATATTATTGCAGGTATCGAAAGATAATAAGGATCTTACATATGAATACTTAAATGCTTTAGTGTTTTTACACATATTGCATAAGGAAAGCATAGTATATGAAAGTAATACAACAAAGAGTAGCATGTATTACTATTATAATTATTATAACACCAAATTATATTACTATTTAAGATAATCTGTACACATTACGGTAATGATCCATTGAATCTATGTAAGTTAGACTGTTTTAATACTGTATATATTATCAATAAGACATGTTTTCATGGCATTGTTCATTTATTTACAAAACTGCAAGCAAAGCAAAAAGATGCTACGACACGGAAAACATTTAACAAACAAACGACGATGTCATTTATAATGATGAAAACCCACCGAAACTATAAATAACTGCTGAGTTGTTGAACTTTTGACTAAAACCGACATAAAAAGTGAATATGAGTCAGTCACAAGGAAATAAACAGCTCTCTCTGTGTATAATGCTGCTAACTGGCGCCTTAAAACAGCGAATTTAACTCATATTAGAACTGAAAGCGATTAGGTCTCACCTGTAGCTGCTTCTGAACACATCGGACTTCAATAACCTGAAATATCGATCCGATAAAAAGAAACAAAACAAGCAATAAAGCAAAACATGACGACTTTCAGTGCTCTTCCTCTGATCTCTGATGGTGCCACAATCGTGCCATCCTATTGGCTGGTGAGTGTCATGTGACTCCGCTGGCTGATAGTCGATCACGTGATGTGTTGCTACATAAACAGAAGAGTTCAGGCCTTGCAACTCATCCAGATTATATGATATTGGTGATACGTAAAGCAAAAAATATATAGATTTTTTTTTTCGTAAGTGAAAAGTTAAAGTTAGACGCTTTGAGGTAAAACTAATCCTCAGAATTGGGACAGAATGCTTCCGCCATTATGTAAATTAATTAAAACTCATTGAGTTAAACCCTTACGAAAATTAACCATGATTTTATTACAGTAAAAATGTAGTAATCTTGTTTTTTTTTTGGCGTATTGATTACTATTTGTATAACCTACAAATACCGTGTAGCAAAACCATGGTCAGTTTGTGGTTATTGTGGTGTAACTAATTTGTAGTAAAACCATGGTTAATTTTCATAAGGGATATTCTATAAATTAATTCTATAAATTAAAAAAACATTTCAAACTTCTTCAGTATTCTTCATAGCCTATATGCCTTTTATTTTTATTATTAAATCTCTTAAATTAAAAATATAGGCCTGTGTATAATTCATAATGTAATTTAGATGTATTATCTAAACTGTTAATGTGCATTTCTGAATATTTATTTTAGCATTTGACATTACTGAAATCCTTTCTTGATAAATAATAATAAAAAAATCCTCAACATGAAAAAACATTTCAATGCTTGGAAATTCCTTTTTAATCATTTTGACTATCATGTTGTAATGTAGAACTTCACATTTTAAAGTCATTTGGACAATTTCAGTGAAAGTCAATAAAACCACACTAAAGTTAACATTGCTGACAGAAGTAGTGACTGATTTTAAACTAGCAAGTCAATTATATTCATTTATTAATAATAATAATAATAAAAAAATGTTCTGGTTCTGAAACAAACTTTTCAGTGAGTCCCAGACACTTTGAGACTTTGTTCTGAGAATCAGATTTGTAAACAACTTTAATCAAGTTTTGTGATATGGATTAATATTGGAAACATGATGACTGTACAAGATGAAAGCAGATCTACAGGTGCAACGTTTACTGACTATTGAACGATAAGATCCTCAGAAAGCCAAAAGTAGAGAAGAAAGGAAAGACTGTGTCAGTGAAGGTGGTTGTGAATGTGTGTAGATGTGTGTTAGTTACAGGATCAGAGAATGACACCCTTCCTCTGTCATAGTCCAGATCAACTCTCACACACTCAAGATCCTGTTTAACAGGAAAACCAAACTGATCAGGCCATCCATACTGCACACTCCAGACATCAGTGTTAAAGAAAACATATCCCTTCCTTTGGTTTGATGCTGTAGTTACTCCAAGACACCAGTATGAACTCTCTTTAACCTCCACATCCCAGCAGTGTGTTCCTGAGTTAAAACCCTCTGAACCCAGAACAAATGGAATAATGTCAAATCTCTCTGGATTATCAGGAAGTGGTTGTTTGTCCATGCTCCATCTCACACTGGTCAGATCATCAGACAGGATGAGCTCTAGATGAGCAGTGTTTGGATCCAGAATCACAGGAGCTGATGAGACACAATCAACAGCTGCTTTTATTCTGATGTTCATATAATGATCAAGAGTGAAGCGTACACAGATTATTATGAATGATGACACTCGTCCTATTGATCAAACACATCAGACATTTTCCTCTGATCACTGTCAGTGTTGTTACAGTAAATATTTTAGATTTGCCAATCAATCAAACTGAACTGAGATCTGCTGTATCACTGTAACTGTAAATATCATGTGGAGCAAAGTTGTTCTTCTCTTGTTTACGGCTCATTTTGGTGGAGTAGCTCATCTGGTTATTCACACATAATGCTGAAATCTGTAAATATTCCCTCATGCGTCATTTCCAGTGTATGTGTAACAGCACAGATCTTCTCCAGACTCACTGTTTTGGACAATGTCCTGCATCTTCTTCCAGACTCTGAACGGCAGGTTGCCCAAGTAACGTGGCACATGAATCAAAGCTCCAGAAGGCGTCTGTGGATCCGGCTGTGAGATCTGGACTCTGGAAGAACATTCAGGAGTCAGAACTGCAGTGGCTTTGGCTTCAGAAGCAGAGAGACCAGAGACACCAGCAGATCACTCACCTTTCCATCGTGACTGGAAACTCCTGCAGAACAAACACACCATTGATCATCAAGAACTCAATCAATCATCAATCAATCAATCAATGGATGATCTGAAATCAGACCTTTAGAAAGCAGACGTCATTGGCTTTCATCATCTCCTCCGTGTCTTTGATTGTGTGTGAAAGAGCTGAGATGTGTCTGTTCATCTCCTCCAGCTTCTCCTTCATCATCTGCTTCTTCTGCTCCTCTTCATTTCTCAGTGCAGTGATTGTAGCTTCTTCTTCATCTCTGAGAAACTGATGAAGCTTCTCAAACTGCTGTTTAATCTGACGCTCTGTGTGCTCAGCTTGAGACTGAAATCAAATCACATTCACTTCAATCATCTCCATCAACACACATCAACACATCACATCATTCAGATCCAAGCGAAACTCTGACACCCGACATATAACAGATCCAGAAGCAGATTACTGCTTGTCATTCACAAAAAGAATCAACTGGAATCCATTATATTAAATAGAACTGTACTGAAAATTAATCGAATCTGTTTTCTCACCTTGATGTGTTGAACGTTTTTCTCAAACTCCTCTTTAAGCGTTTCCTTATTTTTAAGTTTTTCCTCAAAGGACTTCAATGCTTTATTGAGCTCCTCCTAGAATTGGACAAAATAAAAATATATAAAACACCAGATTACAGTGAAGTACGGAGCCCCTTACGTCACCTGTAGAAGAAAAATAATTAATCCGTGGGGACGGTTTTGCAATTCGTTCCCTCAGTTTATAAACCGTACTCACGAATTCTTAAACTGTTCCCTCAGTTTAACAATTCATGCCCACGGATTAACAAACCGTGCCCACGAATTTCCAATCCGTGCGCTCAGATTTTGTAAACCGTACCCTCGGATTTTGAATCCGTACCCACAAATTCATAATCCGTGCGAACGCTTTCGCAATCCGTTCCCACAGTTTGTAAACTGCTCTCACGGATTTGTGGCCCCGCCCCCAAATTCAACCAGGACACCTGTTTATATGCTGGATGCATTGTTTTGCATTTATTAAACTTTATTTCTCAGTAGGCTATATGAGACTATGCAACTGACAAAACAGAGTTTTTAGCTTTATTTTATATTAATCACCAATAGATTAGCTGCCAAAACATCATGTGTTTTAACCTATTGGTTATTAATGTAAAATAAACGATAAAAAGAAGCCTGTTTTGTAAGTGCGGTCATGGTACCAAAATAAAATAATAAGTGAAGAGCGCTGTTCAAACGGCTTTGATTTATATAATATTTTTCAAAATATAAAATTACCTGAATAAAAAAAAAAAAAAAAAAAAAAACGAGTTTTGGAGAGGAGAAGGTAAAAAGCAATACAAAACAAATAATGTACAGGTTTTGTTGCCATTCCTTTGCTCTCAAACTAAATGCAATGTAATAATATGCCTTATAATAACATTAATAGTGCAGCATGTATCTAACTCTGGGTGAAAAGCTTATCATAATCACAAATCCGTGAGAGCAGTTTACAAACTGTGGGAACGGATTGCGAAAGCGTGCGCATGGATTATGATTTTGTGGGTACGGATTCAAAATCCGAGGGTACGGTTTACAAAATCTGAGCGCACGGATTGGAAATTCGTGGGCACGGTTTGTTAATCCGTGGGCATGAATTGTTAAACCGAGGGAACAGTTTAAGAATTCGTGAGTACGGTTTATAAACTGAGGGAACGAATTGCAAAACCGTCCCCACGGATTAATTATTTTTCTTCTACAGGTGACGTAAGGGGCTCCGTAGTGAAGAGACAAAAATACAGTGATCATACAGTGCTGTGAAATAACACTAAATAAAGCAAGGCAACCTGTGAAAATACAAAAAAACACTTAACTCAAACTTTTCAAGTTGGTTCAAAAGTCTTACCCAGTAACTACGCTTAAGTATGATTTAGTGTACACAAAACCAAAAGAAATAAGTATTTTACAGCAGAGTATATGTCACATTAAGTTGAGTAAAATGACAGGGTGATATACCTACCTTATATGATGGAACAACTTCACTTATGGGTCTGAATTTGTGATTCTCATGTTGTTCTGAAGTAAAGCACACTACACACGCAGGCTGTTTGTCCTCCAGACAGAAGAGTTTGAGTTTCTCACTGTGTAAACTGCAGATCTCCTCAGATCCTGATGAACGCCTCTCATTTCTCTCCTTCAGGAACGACTCACACAAGTTTTTTAAAGCAAGATTATATGGAGGACTTTCTTTTGAGGATCTTCTCCTGCAGACGGGACACTCCTGAGCTTTCTTGATTCTCCAGAACTGTTGAAGACACTCTTTACAGACACTGTGACTACATGATAAAATAACAGGAGTCTTGAAGATTTCACAGCACACGGGACAATTATAGTCATATTCAGCTGATGAAGCCATTCTCACTGTTTGAGCTCCAGTAACCTAAACTTTACTTTCACTTTCTGAACGACGGTTTTGATCACGAATAACCACGAGAATCACAAAGATCTGCTGTCTGTTAAGAAACAAACTTCACAAAAATGCTTCTTCAGAGTTTTTCTCTTCGTTGTCCACTGACGGCTGATTCTTGCTTGCTTTTGTCAGAGAGAAGTAAATCATTATGACAGAAAGGAGAAATAACAAGTCAGTCTCTTCCTGGTGAATGTTGTAAGAGGGTGGAGTTTCTGATCACCGTTGGGTGTGTTTAACCCTTAAACACTCAACCCTAAAAGGAGGCTATTCATTTTGATTTTTAAATATTTTTTTATTGTAAATACTTATTATTGGAAACATAAAAAATGATCTAAAGGTGCTTTTTTGTCAAAAAGTATGTTTTATTTAAAACAATATAGAACTCTATTGTACAGTTGAGTTGCAAAAACTTACTGTTTCATGAGCTTTTTTTTTTTAATAATTAATGTAACTGCAATGCTGTTAGTAGGCCTTAGATAAATTCCACATTTATCAGGGTCTACGTGAAATTAAATGTATTTAAAAGTAACATTTTAAAATAAATACTATATTGTATATTGGTATATTGTGGTCAATGAAATATCCAGGCCATTTTCAGTGATTTTAATTCATACAACTTTTAAGAAAAACAGTTAATTTCAGTAAATTCAGCAATTTTACTCAACAGGACCATTTATACAACAGGAATATTGCAAGCTTTAAAAAATTTCTTAGTCCATTTATCCTCCATGAATTATATTTTTGTCATTTTACTCGATACACTGGATGTTTTCTACTTTTTGATTTGGCTGACATCTGAGTCAATGTACTTCATTATAAAAAGAATTTGCTTTTTGGCCAATAAAAAGTATATGTCCTATAATAATATAGATTCAATCCAGACATACTGCTTCTGTCATGTTGGCATTTTCATATGAGCTACAATGTAACTTGTTTTGCTTCCCTGTCATTTATGAATCCTCTCCCAAAGCCTCATGGGATAGTAAACTGTCCTTTGTATGCATACTTCAAAATATTGTATGCCATCCAGGTACTTTTCGACTACTGTAAAATACCATCAATGCTTATGAATACTGTGCATTGTTTATTTTTTTTTATTTTTTGTCTACTACACAGTAGAGAAGTGGACATATTCAGACATGGAGACTGGCACCATTCTGATATATAACACACACTTTTCATTACTCAATCCTTTCTACTACAATAAGAAAAATTAAATACTGCATTAATGCATGCGTGAGTAACATTTATGAAATTAGATTTGAAAGCTTATTAATGTTATGACTATGTCTGTCTTCAAATATTGTTCATAAATCTGTCTAAATCTGTGTTAGTGAGCACTTCTCCTTTGCTGAGATAATCTATCCACCTCACAGGTGTGGCATATGAAGATGTAGATTAGACAGCATGATTATTGCACAGCTGTGTCTTAGGCTGGCCACAATAAAAGGCACAGATGTTGCAAGTTTTGAGGGAGCGTGCAGTTGGCATGCTGACTGCAGGAATGTCCGCCCATAAAATTGAATGTTCATTTCTCTTCCATAAGCCGTCTCCAAAGGCGTTTCAGAGAATTTGGCAGTATATCCAACCGGCCTCACAACCGCAGACCATGTGTAACCACACCAACCCAGGACCTCCACATCCAGCATCTACACCTCCAAGATCATCTGAGACCAGCTGCTGCAACAAACGATTTGCATAACCAAAGAATTTCTGAACACACTGTCAGAAACCACCTCAGGGAAGCTCATCTGCATGCTCGTCGTCCTCATCGGGGTCTCAACCTGACTGCAGTTTGTCGTCGTAACCAACTTGAGTGGGCAAATGCTCACATTAGATGGCGTCTGGCACTTTGGAGAGGTGTTCTCTTCATGGATGAATACTGGTTTCCACTGTACAGGGCAGATGGCAGACAGCGTGTATAGCGTTGTGAGCGGTTTGCTGATGTCAGCTTTGTGGATGGAGCGGCCCATGGTGGCAGTGGGGTTATGGTATGGGCAGGCGTATGTTATGCACAATAAACAACCTGACAATCAACAACTCTATGTGAAGGAGATGTGTTGCACTCTGTGAGGCAAATGGTGGTCACACCAGATACTGACTGGTTTTCAGACCCCCCATTACAGTAAAACTGCACATTTTATGCTGCATTCCAGGCAGGTTTTTGAGCCGGTAAATCACGGCTTAAAACCACGACTCACGACTTTGTAGCATTCCAAGCAAGTCCCGCAAAACTAAGGCTGTTCGATTCGAAAGTTTTTGCAATCGATTCCGATTCCTGGTCCTGGAATCGATTGGATTCAATTCCAGAATTGATTCCTCACTGTTGTTTCCGATTCTTTTTCGTTTCTTGTTTTTAAGACCGGAGGAAGCTAATTTTGGGATAAATGCAGGATGTAGAGATTGTAGAAAGTTGCCTTCTCACAATATGAAGCTTCATTTGTAAAAAAAAAAATATGATTTTTCTGTAGCTCTGACTGATTTTAAAATGTAATTTTGTCTGCATTGCCCATGACATTAGTCATAACCCACAGCTCAGCAGTGGACATGCATTTATTGCATGAATAAAACAAGACATGTCTAAAATGACAAAATTACCAAACTATACACTGAAACAAAATAAACAGAACTTTAACAACAACACTAATATAAGAGCTTGTGGCGTATCAGATGCACTTCCCTGCGTTGTCTTTTATTTGTTGACAGAACGGTTAAAAACATCATTTATTTAAGATGTAAATAATATCTAGAACCTCGATCACATCATGATCTATTCTGTCGTGCAGCGCTCAAAATTGTGGACAACATGAGCCAGTTCCCCCATAAAAAAACTTTGGAAACGTTTTTTGAACTGGTTCATTTAAATAATCTTTCCGAACGATTTTTTTTTTTTTCGTGGAAACAAATCAGACTAATAATACTGTAACTATTAGCAAGCTAGATGCAAATTGCATGCATCCTTAAAGTTTAGAAATGACTCGTTTTCATTGGTGACCAAGATATGCAGCCTTAATGGGATGCAGCCTTCTGTTTGAGGCACCTAATTATAAGTTTTGCTGAACTGAAAACGGCTCTGAATGAGGAGTCGATTCCCCTTAATGGGATTGGAATCGACTCTCGATTCCCAATGCCTAGGAATCGAGGAATCGATTGTTTTTGGAGTCGATTCCCAGCCCTACACCAAACTGCATGAGCGCATTTATTATTATAATGTTATTATTAATTTGATTGCAACAATATATTGTCCTAAAATCTATTTTTCCACCATTGCAGTAACACCGCACCCGTAGGGGCCGTCGTTGGTTCGTGGGCTATGTTACGTCAGAGCTCGTAACTGGGAGTAAATCGATCTAGTACGAGTTCACGGGTGGGAAGTCACGGGTTTGACTGCCGCTCTAGTGCACTTTTTATGACTAAAAGTTTGGAAAAACATGGGTAACAGGTTGCCTGGATCACGGCATTAGAGTGGCCTTTTATTGTGGCCAGCCTAAGACACACCTGTGCAATAATCATGCTGTCTAATCTACATCTTCATATGCCACACCTGTGAGGTGGATAGATTATCTCGGCAAAGGAGAAGTGCTCACTAAACTAGACAGATTTGGTGAACAATATTTAAGAGAAATAGGCCTTTTGTGTACATAGAATAAGTCTTAGCTCTTTGAGTTCAGCTCATGAAAAATGGGGGCAAAAACAAAAGTGTTGTGTTTATAATTTTGGTCAGTGTAAATCAGCGATGAGTGACAGGACAGGGGCACTTCAAGAGCCAATCAGATTTCAGCTGGGGCCAGTGCCCCTCTGGCTCCACCCCTAGATCCACCAGTGCTCTCACACAAACTTGTTTGATGTTTCTGTACCATTTTTAATGATTTATTCAGTGCACAGTGCTTCAGTCTTAACCTTATCAACACAATGTCCTCTCTTCTGTTTCCACTACCTACCTTAGTTCTCTGAGACACTTTTAAATATCTCTCTTTCCTCTCTAGCCAAGCTTTCTTACCACAGTCAAATTATTTTCCCCTGGATTACACCTCTGTTTAAGTGATTCTTATTTGCATTTTACATTTTCCTTCTTTAATATCTTCCTTGCCAGCTCATCCACACTCTCATTCCCCTTCACTCCTAAATGCACTGAGACCCACACACATTTGCCCTGGTCTCCCAGATTTTCTATTCCTGTGACTGAATAAAGCATTTTATATTGTATATCTTGTCAGCTTTTATCAGCTTTTCTTCCTCTGATCCTCTTTTCTTCTTCCTCGTGTGACCCTGCTGGCTTTTTTAAATGATAAATTAGTTTGTTTCTCTGTTTCTGCCACATCTGATTGACATCCCGTGGTAACTAGGAATTACAAAAGCTTCAGTCTGGATCCAGAACACATGGGAAGAGATGATGCCAACCTCTCAGAGGACCTCAGATGATGCCAACCATGAAACAACTTACAGCACTACACAATTTTGATATAAGTTTGATTGCAACTTATAATCATTACTGTTAGTGTTGTCTGATTTTACCATACATCTATGCCATATGTACATCAACTTGACATACAGTATAGTCACCACTAGTAAGCTACTACTAAATATATTGTAGAAACGTAAATTTTCTGTAAAGCTGCTTTGCAACGATTTGAATCATGAAAAACGCTATGCAAATAAGTTGAAATTGAATTTAATTGATTTTTTTGGTCTGGTGCAATATGACCCTGGTGATTGTAGCAGCACATCAAAGGACTCCATTATCAAGAAAAAAAACAACATTAAAAAACTTTGACATTCAGATTTTAATTTCTAAATTATGAGGTTGCTCACTAAATGTAAACAGATATTATAATGACAGTACTTGTGTTATTATTTGTTTGTCAGGAAATTCAAGTCAGAGATGGAAAAAAAAATAAGAGAGCAGAAAAGATGGTGAAGTTGAATCTGGAGTGAAAAAAGGATGAGACGAGTTAAACGTGAATGAAGAGTATATAAAGCTTTAAAATGTGGTCACAATTAAAGTTCATTTAGAGTGTTTAGAATTGTTTACAGTTTTAAAAGTTCCTCTCATTTTTAGTTAGCACTTTTTTGCTGCGTGTCTTATAGTCATATTTTAATATAGAGTTAATTTAATCAATATTCTGTTAGATTAAAATAATAATAATAATAATAATAATAATAATAATAATAATAATAATAATGTCAGTACAACATGTTCTCACTTGCAAATAAATGTCTTTATTTAACCAACATTTCGCCAAAACACTAGTTAAATAATTAAGCTTTTTAGAAAGTGTGTGTGCGGTTGTATGTCTTCTCCATGCAACTTTGGTGTCTCCTGACCTGCATCTTGTATGGTGTTTGTATGCTTGTTTATTTTATTAAGTGTAACATTTATCAATTGTTTTGAATTTTTATGCATGATTTGAGTGAAGCTGTACAATTTAGTCATAGCTTATAGACTATATGAAAAGTTCATTTGCAAAAACAGAAAACTCAGTTTTCATTGAACTTTCCAATTAATCTCAATAAAACTGCAGTTGGATTATTTTGATATAAAGTAAACATAACTAAAAAATACAGCTAACTAACACAATAAAACAATAAAGACTTGATAGCATACTAAAAACATGATTTTTGACCATTTGAACAAACTGAGCTAATTTATTTTTTTTTTTTTAAATAAACTCTTCATTAGTTTTTCTGGTTTGTTAAATATGCTATTGAACGTATGTTTGATAATATGTGTTAATGAGCATAAACAAACAAATATATAAATGTGTTTTTATAATTTTCAATTAAGATACAGGATAATTTTTAATAAATCAGAGAGGACCCACTTTACCTGAGAAGACACTGGTCGTCTAAAGTGCATGATCGCAAAAATATTATTGGTATGCATTTTATAAATAACATTATATGAACTGAATTTAAATTAAAATATTACAGCTGGAACTTTAAAGAATTGGACTAAATTACAAGTTTACTGACTTTTGAATAGTAAGATTCTCAGAGAGTAAATAGTATAGAAGAATGGAAAGACTGTGTCAGTGAAGGTGGTTGTGAATGTGTGTAGATGTCTGTTAGTTACAGGATCAGAGAATGACACCCTTCCTCTGTCATAGTCCAGATCAACTCTCACACGCTCAAGATCCTGTTTAACAGGAAAACCAAACTGATCAGAATATCCATATGTCACACTCCAGACATCAGTGTTAAAGAAAACACCTCCCTTCCTTTGGTTTGATGCTGTAGTTACTCCAAGACTCCACCATGGACTCTCTTTAACCTCCACATCCCAGCAGTGTGTTCCTGAGTTAAAACCCTCTGAACCCAGAACACAACGACAGAAGTCAAATCTCTCTGGATTATCAGGAAGCGGTTGTTTGTTCTTGATCCATCTCACACTGGTCAGATCATCAGTCAGGACAAGACGAGAATCTGCAGTGTTTGGATCCAGAATCACAGGAGCTGATGAGACACAATCAACAGCTGCTTTTATTCTGATGTTCATATAATGATCAAGAGTGAACCGTACACAGATTATTATGAATTATGACACTCGTCCTATTGATCAAACACATCAGACATTTTCCTCTGATCACTGTCAGTGTTGTTACAGTAAATATTTTAGATTTGCCAATCAATCAAACTGAACTGAGATCTGCTGTATCACTGTAACTGTAAATATCATGTGGAGCAAAGTTGTTCTTCTCTTGTTTGCGGCTCATTTTGGTGGAGTAGCTCATCTGGTTATTCACACATAATGCTGAAATCTGTAAATATTCCCTCATGCGTCATTTCCAGTGTATGTGTAACAGCACAGATCTTCTCCAGACTCACTGTTTTGGACAATGTCCTGCATCTTCTTCCAGACTCTGAACGGCAGGTTGCCCAAGTAACGTGGCACATGAATCAAAGCTCCAGAAGGCATCTGTGGATCCGGCTGTGAGATCTGGACTCTGGAAGAACATTCAGGAGTCAGAACTGCAGTGGCTTTGGCTTCAGAAGCAGAGAGACCAGAGACACCAGCAGATCACTCACCTTTCCATCGTGACTGGAAACTCCTGCAGAACAAACACACCATTGATCATCAAGAACTCAATCAATCATCAATCAATCAATCAATGGATGATCTTAAATCAGACCTTTAGAAAGCAGACGTCATTGGCTTTCATCATCTCCTCCGTGTCTTTGATTGTGTGTGAAAGAGCTGAGATGTGTCTGTTCATCTCCTCCAGCTTCTCCTTCATCATCTGCTTCTTCTGCTCCTCTTCCTTTCTCAGTGCAGTGATTGTAGCTTCTTCTTCATCTCTGAGAAACTGATGAAGCTTCTCAAACTGCTGTTTAATCTGACGCTCTGTGTGCTCAGCTTGAGACTGAAATCAAATCACATTCACTTCAATCATCTCCATCAACACACATCAACACATCACATCATTCAGATCCAAGAGAAACTCAGACACCTGACATATAACAGATCCAGAAGCAGATTGCTCGTCATTTACAAAAATAATAAACAGGAATGCATTATATTAAATATAAAAATCATAATGGTGTATTGTGATCCACCTGTACTGAAAATGACTTTTGATTCTGTTTCCTCACCTTTATTTGTTGAATTGTTTTCTCAAACTCTTCTTTCATGCTTTTTCTCTTTTCAAGTTTCTCCTGTAAGGACTTCAGTGCTGTATTGAGCTCCTCCTAGAATTGAACAAAATAAAAATATATAAAACACCAGATTACGGTGAAGAGACAAAAATGCAGTGATCATACAGTGCTGTAAAATAACACTAAATAAAGCAAGGCAACCTGTGAAAATACAAAAAAACACTTAACTCAAACTTTTCAAGTTGGTTCAAAAGTCTTTCCCAGTAACTATTTAAGTATGACACAATTTAGTGTACACAAAACCAAAATAAATAAGTATTTCACAGCAGAGTATATGTCACATTAAGTTTAGTAAAATGAAAGAGATAAATACCTACCTTATATGATGGAACAACTTCACTTATTGGTCTGAATTTGTGATTTTCATGTTGTTCTGAAGTAAAGCACACTACACACACAGGCTGTTTGTCCTCCAGACAGAAGAGTTTGAGTTTCTCACTGTGTAAACTGCAGATCTCCTCAGATCCTGATGAACGCCTCTCATTTCTCTCCTTCAGGAACGACTCACACAAGTTTTGTAATGCTAGATTTAATGGAGGACTTTCTTTTGAGGATCTTCTCCTGCAGACAGGACACTCCTGAGTTTTCTTGGTTCTCCAGAACTGTTGAAGACACTCTTTACAGACACTGTGACTACATGATAAAATAACAGGAGTCTTGAAGATTTCACAGCACACGGGACAATTATAGTCATATTCAGCTGATGAAGCCATTCTCACTGTTTGAGCTCCAGCAATCTAAACTTTACTTTCACTTTCTGAACGACGGTTTTGATCATGAATAACCAAGAGAATCACAAAGATCTGTTGTCTGTTCAGAAACAAACTTCACAAAAATGCTTCTTCATGGTTTTTCTCCTCGTTGTCCACTGATGGCTGATTCTTGCTTGCTTTTGTCAGAGAGAAGTAAATCAGTATGACAGAAAGGAGAACAAGTCAGTCTCTTCCTGGTGAGTGTTGTAAGAGGGTGGAGTTTCTGATCACCTTTACCTGTGTTTAACCCTTTAACACTCAACCCTAAAAGGAACCATTTATTTATTTATTTATTTATTTATTTATTCTTATTACTGGAC
Source organism: Garra rufa (assembly GCF_049309525.1). NCBI lineage: Eukaryota > Metazoa > Chordata > Actinopteri > Cypriniformes > Cyprinidae > Garra > Garra rufa. The sequence continues at coordinate 49,405,421 of NC_133368.1, read as the reverse complement.
ATAAAAAAATACCTCAAAATGCAGTTTTCATCCAAATTATATAATCTTAATATAATGAATATAAAATATTACATACTGTATATTGGTTATATTGTGGTCAATATAATATCCAGGCCAATTACTAATTATTCTCACCTTTGGTCAGAGAAAAGGTTTAGAGAAAATATATAAGATATAGAAAATATAAGTTTCTAATAAAACCACAATAACAAAAAACGTCCCCCCAGTGAATTTTGGCCATTTCTACCACTGCTTATAAATACTGTGAGTTCAGACATACTCATATAGCCTATTGTTTTTGTTTGTTGGTTGTTGTTTTTTTGTTTGTTGTTTTTTGGTCTACTACATAGTAGGGAAGTGGGCATAATTAGACATGGAGACTGGCACCATTCTGATATATAACACACACTTTTCATTACCCAGTCAATTTCTTTCCACTACAGTGAGATAAATAAAATACTGGATGAATGCAAGTGAGAGTAACATTTATAAAATTATATTTTAAATCCTGTTAATGTTTTGACTATGTTTGCTTGAGAAAAAATAAAATAATCCACTCTCCGATGCACTTTTTATTGTTACACTTCAGTCTGTGCCTCCATCCGACTATTTTCAGCCTTTACAGACATATCAACCATACATGTTTCTTTTGTATTTATCTTATATTTTGTCATATTTCTGTTATTTAGACTTTAGCCTGCTAAATACAACATAATGGTTTGATTCCCTATCAAACTGATTTCTTGTTAAGTTGGCTTGGGAAAGCCAACTTACTGAAATCCTATTTAAACTTCTTCTTCTTCTTCTTCTTCTTCTTCTTCTTCTTATTTTTCTGAGCGGAAAATTTTTGGACACCTACTCCTCCTAGACCGTTCAAGCTACATACTCCAAACTCGGGTCAGATCTTCATACTGTTCAGACTTAGATTGCTATATCTTTTCAGACTGTTTTGAGTTATGGTTTTCTTAAAAATTAATATTAAAAATCATAAAAAGGTCCCATAGACTTTCATTGACCAAAAGTCCATGTCTGTTTGAACTATGTTTAATGTAAACTGCTAGAAGCCATTGATAATCAATTAAGCTTTAATCTATCTATCTATCTATCTATCTATCTATCTATCTATCTATCTATCTATCTATCTATCTATCTATCTACCTATCTATCTATCTTCAAACCTATCTATCTATCTGCTAAAATCATGCTAGCGACTTCCTAGTCGTGCTAAAATCATGCTAGCAACTTGCTAGTCATGCTAAATAATGCTAAAATCATGCTAGCGACTTGCTAGTCATGCTAAAATCATGCTAGCGACTTCCTAGTCGTGCTAAAATCATGGTAGCAACTTGCTAGTCATGCTAAATAATGCTAAAATCATGCTAGCGACTTGCTAGTCATGCTAAAATCATGCTAGCGACTTGCTAGTCATTGCTAAATAATGCTAAAATCATGCTAGCGACTTGCTAGTAATGTTAAAATCATGCTAGCGACTTGCTAGTCATTGCTAAATAATGCTAAAATCATGCTAGCGACTTGCTAGTCATGCTAAAATCATGCTAGCGACTTCCTAGTCGTGCGAAAATCATGCTAGCAACTTGCTAGTCATGCTAAATAATGCTAAAATCATGCTAGCGACTTGCTAGTCATGCTAAATAATGCTAAAATCATGCTAGCGACTTGCTAGTCATGCTAAAATCATGCTAGCGACTTCCTAGTCGTGCTAAAATCATGCTAGCAACTTGCTAGTCATGCTAAATAATGCTAAAATCATGCTAGCGACTTGCTAGTCATGCTAAAATCATGCTAGCGACTTGCTAGTCATTGCTAAATAATGCTAAAATCATGCTAGCGACTTGCTAGTAATGTTAAAATCATGCTAGCGACTTGCTAGTCATTGCTAAATAATGCTAAAATCATGCTAGCGACTTGCTAGTCATGCTAAAATCATGCTAGCGACTTCCTAGTCGTGCTAAAATCATGCTAGCAACTTGCTAGTCATGCTAAATAATGCTAAAATCATGCTAGCGACTTGCTAGTCATGCTAAATAATGCTAAAATCATGCTAGCGACTTGCTAGTAATGTTAAAATCATGCTAGCGACTTGCTAGTCATTGCTAAATAATGCTAAAATCATGCTAGCAACTTGCTAGTCATGTTAAAATCATGCTAGCGACTTGCTAGTCATGCTAAATAATGCTAAAATCATGCTAGCGACTTGCTAGTTGTGCTAAAATCATGCTAGCGACTTGCTAGTAGTGCTAAAATCATGCTAGCGACTTGCTAGTCGTGCTAAAATCATGCTAGCGACTTGCTAGTCATGCTAAAAATCATGCTAGCGACTTGCTAGTCATACTACAATCATGCTAGCGACTTGCTAGTAATGCTAAAATCATGCTAGCGACTTGCTAGTTGTGCTAAAATCATGCTAGCGACTTGCTAGTCATGCTATAATAATGCTAAAATCATGCTAGCGACTTGCTAGTCATTGCTAAATAATGCTAAAATCATGCTAGCGACTTGCTAGTCATGCTAAAATCATGCTAGCGACTTCCTAGTCATGCTAAAATCATGCTAGCAACTTGCTAGTCATGCTAAATAATGCTAAAATCATGCTAGCGACTTGCTAGTCATGCTAAATAATGTTAAAATCATGCTAGCGACTTGCTAGTCATTGCTAAATAATGCTAAAATCATGCTAGCAACTTGCTAGTCATGTTAAAATCATGCTAGCGACTTGCTAGTAATGCTAAATAATGCTAAAATCATGCTAGCGACTTGATATTTGTGATAAAATCATGCTAGCGACTTGCTAGTCATGCTATAATAATGCTAAAATCATGCTAGCGACTTGCTAGTCATTGCTAAATAATGCTAAAATCATGCTAGCGACTTGCTAGTCATGCTAAAATCATGCTAGCGACTTCCTAGTCGTGCTAAAATCATGCTAGCAACTTGCTAGTCATTGCTAAATAATGCTAAAATCATGCTAGCGACTTGCTAGTCATGCTAAAATCATGCTAGCGACTTCCTAGTCGTGCTAAAATCATGCTAGCAACTTGCTAGTCATGCTAAATAATGCTAAAATCATGCTAGCGACTTGCTAGTCATGCTAAATAATGTTAAAATCATGCTAGCGACTTGCTAGTCATTGCTAAATAATGCTAAAATCATGCTAGCAACTTGCTAGTCATGCTAAAATCATGCTAGCGACTTGCTAGTCATTGCTAAATAATGCTAAAATCATGCTAGCAACTTGCTAGTAATGTTAAAATCATGCTAGCGACTTGCTAGTCATTGCTAAATAATGCTAAAATCATGCTAGCGACTTGCTAGTCATGCTAAAATCATGCTAGCGACTTCCTAGTCGTGCTAAAATCATGCTAGCAACTTGCTAGTCATGCTAAATAATGCTAAAATCATGCTAGCGACTTGCTAGTCATGCTAAATAATGCTAAAATCATGCTAGCGACTTGCTAGTAATGTTAAAATCATGCTAGCGACTTGCTAGTCATTGCTAAATAATGCTAAAATCATGCTAGCAACTTGCTAGTCATGTTAAAATCATGCTAGCGACTTGCTAGTCATGCTAAATAATGCTAAAATCATGCTAGCGACTTGCTAGTTGTGCTAAAATCATGCTAGCGACTTGCTAGTAGTGTTAAAATCATGCTAGCGACTTGCTAGTCGTGCTAAAATCATGCTAGCGACTTGCTAGTCATGCTAAAAATCATGCTAGCGACTTGCTAGTCATACTACAATCATGCTAGCGACTTGCTAGTAATGCTAAAATCATGCTAGCGACTTGCTAGTTGTGCTAAAATCATGCTAGCGACTTGCTAGTCATGCTATAATAATGCTAAAATCATGCTAGCGACTTGCTAGTCATTGCTAAATAATGCTAAAATCATGCTAGCGACTTGCTAGTCATGCTAAAATCATGCTAGCGACTTCCTAGTCGTGCTAAAATCATGCTAGCAACTTGCTAGTCATGCTAAATAATGCTAAAATCATGCTAGCGACTTGCTAGTCATGCTAAATAATGTTAAAATCATGCTAGCGACTTGCTAGTCATTGCTAAATAATGCTAAAATCATGCTAAAATCACACATTCTTTACTTAAGTAAAAGTATAGATACCTGTGTTTAAAAAGACTCTAGTAAAAGTTGAAGTATTGACTCAAATTTTTACTCAAGTTAAAGTAAAAAGTACAGGCTCTAAAACATACTTAAAGTATAAAAGTATAAATTAACCTTGCGAAGGACAAAACCACCATTTTAGGGAAAAGTTTATTGGAGTTTATCCACTATCACCCACACCAGTTTTATCAGTCCGTTATGCATGTTGGTGCTTTGATTTCCCAACGAGTTGTCGCCTGTTTTTTTTTTCTTTTTTTTTTCTTTTTCTTTTTTATACGTCAGAGCGTATAAAAACAAATGCACCAATAGGATTGTCTTTTCTGTGTGTGTTTACATACGTTTCTAAGCGTGAACCAATCAGTCTGTTGTATGCATGCCGCATATTATAGACATGGATGGGTCAAATGCGTTGTGAAATGGCATAATTTTTAAACGCAAAAACAACGACACTGATTTGAAAATGTAGGGAGTAGAAAGTACAGAGACTCATGCTAAAATGTACGCAGTAAAAGTAGAAAGTTGGCACAAAATAAGTAGTGAAGTAAAGTATAGATACCTGAAAATTCTACTTAAGTACAGTAACAAAGTATTTGTACTTCGTTACTTCCCATGTTACAGTTTTTCTACATATTTTCTACTTCCAAAAGCCATTGAATGAAAGATAAACCGTACTCTCTTATTTTAGCAGAAAGTTTGCTTTGTAAAGTAGGTTCAACAGCATTAAAGGTGTCATAGAATGGAAAACTGTATTTACCTTGGCATAGTTGAATAATAACATTCAGTACATGGACATGACATACAATGAGTCTCAAACAACATCGTTTCTTCCTTCTTATATAAATCTGGTATTTGCAAAAGACCACCGAAACTAGGTCAATTCCAACATAACACTGACTATTGCGCAATAGTCCCGATCTTAATAGTTACGCCCCCAACATTTGCATAAGCCAATAATCATTAACGTCAGTACATCAGTAAAATAAGGCGACCCACTGAAGGGACATGGTTAGCTTAATGCTAGCGGCAGCCTGTTATATTGCAATACATAAGATTTCACTTACCACATAAACTGAGAGATGACTGGCTGAAAATGGCGAATGATTTACAGATCCTAAAGCATCACTAACAAGCATCAAAACTTGTGCGGTAAGTCCTTGTGTCGCTGCAGTATAACGTTACACAGAGCACATGCATCACAGTAGTGAGAGTAAAATGTCATGGATTCAAAACGGCAGATTCAACAAACCGCATATTAAAAGCAGCCAGAGCTCCGTAATTAAATATATATTTCCTCCGTGTGCAGCTATTGAGATGAGCAGCTCTGTGAAACAGCCAATCAGAGCAGAGCTCATTAATATTCATGAAGCTTCCAAATAAGGCAATAACAGAGCATTTCATTCTTGGGACAAATCCTAGGGTTGTAAATGGACCTGTAAAACAATTTCTACCAGAAAGACTCGGGAGAATTTATACTATACCGATTACATTTATGTAGAAGCTCAGCAAGCAATCCGGTTCTTTGGCGTAGGCCCCGTTCGTAACTCGCATTCCGAGGGTACGGAAACAGCGAGTCCCGCCTGAAGACGAAGGCGGGGGCGCCGCTAACCCCCCGCGGAGTCAGGAAAGGGGCCAACTGGTGATGGTGGAGATTGAGGAAGACAATCTGAAGTCTTCGCTAAGAAGGGGATAGCCTGATTGATGGATGAGGTAATAGAGGGATAACCCAGCTTGGTAGAATAGAGGAGTTGGAGGAGAGATTCCATCTTGGTGGAGGTGGGGAGGATGGAGGTGCTGGAGCAACAGCATCTGCGAACTCAGACATGCTAAGCGCTACCCTTTAAAGCTACAGTAATGATATGATTGGAAGATGAGGAGGTAATTAGTGACGCGAACGATTGAGTCTTCCTGCCAGAACTTGCGCTAGCTTCATTTCTACCAGAAAGATTCGGGAGAATTTATACTATACCGATTACATTTATGTAGAAGCTCAGCAAGCAATCCGGTTCTTTGGCGTAGGCCCCGTTCGTAACTCGCATTCCGAGGGTACGGAAACAGCGAGTCCCGCCTGAAGACGAAGGCGGGGGCGCCGCTAACCCCCAAAGATAGGTGGACTTATGGATCCACCAGAACGGGGCCCACCCCCAAAGGACGGTTTTAAAATTACCTTACGGTCGTGAATCCTGGGGTTCCTGGCTTAGATGGAGAAAGAAAGAGAAACAAATTAGATTTAGATGAGTGCCATTCATGGTTAACTTAAAAGAACCACAGCTGGTTTTTTTTTTTTTGAAAATGAACATATGCTCCTGGTATCCTTGATTGCGATGTGAAACAGGGCCATCCTTTGATAAAACACGTGGCCCACAGGCCGTCTTTGATAGAACGCATGGGCCACAGGCCATCTTTTGGTAGAACACATGGGCCACAGGCCATCTTTTGATAGAACACATGGGCCACAGGCCATCTTTTGATAGAACACATGGGCCACAGGCCATCTTTTGATAGAACGCTTGGGCCACAGGCCATCTTTTGATAGAACACATAATAGAATACACAGCCCTCTTTTGATAGAATGCATAATAGAATACACAGCCCTCTTTTGATAGAACGCATGATAGAATACACAGCCCTCTTTTGATAGAACGCATGATTGAATACGCAGCCCTCTTTTGATAGAACGCATGATTGAATACACAGGCCATCTTTTGATAGAACGCATGATTGAATACACAGGCCATCTTTTGATAGAACGCATGATTGAATACACAGCCCTCTTTTGATAGAACGCCTGATTGAATACACAGGCCGTCTTTTGATAGAACGCATGGGCCACGGGCCGTCTTGATAGCTTGGTATTTAATAATTACGATAGCGCATGAAGGCAGCATAAGCTGCAGCCACTTGAACCTATAGCGTGTACAGCTGTTTGACAGACGTATAACCCGCAGGCCATCTTGCTTTAGTAGCTAGCCATACAATTCGTGAAAGTGCCAACCGCTTTGGCAAAACACCACCACCAGTAGAAAAAATAGGATTTACCTAGATCGAGGCTGGAGAGCTTGCTGGGCTTCGAGGATGGAGGTACGGGAGCGATAGCATCGGTGAGCACCGCGGGTTCGTGTCGACGCTCGGCCGCTCGGCTCTCTCCGGCTCGGGTTGGCGCGTGTAGCGCGAGCGTGCTGGCGATCAGAGCCTCATGCCGCTGCTTGAGCAGCTCGAGCTCACAGATTCGCCAGACTGAGCTCTAGCCGCTGCTTCTGTCTACCGCCGCCAGCGAGACGACGATACATTGTTACGGCTCCTGCGCCGCAAACACATCCGCAGAGGGGGAGAACCGCACGGTTCACGTTAAACTATGCCGACAGCCGTTTTTAATGAAGTAACCATGGTATCCGTGATAAATCCTGTCAGTTTGAGAGAGTTAACAGCTCCGCTCCTTGCAACTGCGGCTGGAATCCAGTTTCACGGCTGTGTGCTGGAGCAACAGCATCTGCGAACTCAGACATGGTAAGCGCTACCCTTTAAAGCTACAGTAATGATATGATTGGAAGATGAGGAGGTAATTAGTGACGCGAACGATTGAGTCTTCCTGCCAGAACTTGCGCTAGCTTCATTTCTGGAGATTTTGTGCCCTTTCCTATGCCATATACCTTCTATGTAGATATCAGAGAACAATTTAAAATATTCTCTCAATGCATTCTATGGCACCTTTAAATTCAACAAGGAACATCACTAGGCCTCTTTAAAAATATTAATTATAAAAAAATATAACAACAGAATATCTGCTGAACTCAGTACCAGTATGAATGTGAATTAGCTTCAAGGGCCTGAACTTTTCTGTTTATGTTGTAATCACTGATCTAAATTATGACTGATTGCTCATTGTGAAGCCACCAGAAAAGCTAAAACACAGACCTAAAATCATCTGATTTGAAGCATATCAGTCACACAGGATTAGTTTCCCTCTCCTTGAGGGCACTTTGCTGGAGGCATTTCCCATTAATAACCTGATGTTGTAATTTATAAGATTGCTCATAAATGAAAAAAACAAATATTACTGATATAATGCTTGTGTTATTTGTTAAGGCATTAAACATTAATTTAAATGCAAAGAATACATTTTAAAGATTGCTTTGGTTAAGGTGGTTAAAGATTCATGGCCCACTTTGGCTGAATGTGTTTGATAAAGTGGGCCAACTTAAACCTTCACTAATTCTACTCATATTCATTAAATAAACATAAATAGACATTCACTGATTATTTCATAACTAACATGTAGAATTGATTTTTTTAGAAAAAGATAATTGAGTGTGCAGTCACTGAGTAAATTCAAGTCAAAGATGGAAGAAAGAAAAGAGAGAGCAGAAAGGAAGGTGATGCATTTAAAGTTAAATCTAGAGTGAAGATAGGATAAGACAAGCAAAACGTAGATGTAGAGTAAATGTTATTAATTTAATAACTGTAATTTTAATTTCAGCAAATATAATGTCAAAACAGTTTTGTATTTTACACATACATCAAGTCAAATTACTTGAGTGAATTTTACTCATGTACTTATTAATAAAAATGAAAAATAGTTCCCTTCCCGGAACTCGACACTGCATCATCAACGCTTTGGGGAACGCCATTGGCGGGCCGCACTCTGAACATGTCTACAACCAATGAAATGACGGGAGTGACGTCACAGGCGTGGTGACGTAAACGACCAGGAAGTATAAAGCACGTGCGTTTGATGCCGGCGTCAGCTTTTGTCATTCAGCGAGAGCACTCTGTGTATGTGTCTGTCTGTTTCATATTGCTGCTTTTCTGTGCCAGTTTGCACAACTTTATTTTGAGCAATATGACAACCAAAAGGGGAAAGAAAGAAAGTTCTTTTAGAGCGGTTGAGCAGCCACATAGGCGGTGTGCTCCCCCATGCTAGCGATTCATCACTGGCGGGGATACACACAATCTATGCATGGTCTGCTTGGGAGCGGAGCATGCACAGTCAGCCCTTTAGGGGGTTGGCTGCCAGCATGTGTGAACGCCTTCCACTGCGGGTGCTCCGTTCCCGGAAAGCCCTCTTTGAGGAGGGGGCTTTCGCTAGCGTTCCTCGCGGGTCTGGCCCCGCTTCCGTCGAGGTGGTGTGGCGGCTGCACTCGTGGGGTTCGCAATTAGATCTGCTAGAGGGAATGGAGACGGGCGCTGCCCTATCTCCCTCCTCACCTGGCATATCTAGTGACCTCCTGCTGGATGTGGAAGCCCGCACTGCGGTTCCTTCCCCTCCGGAGAAGGACGAATCAAGGCTTCTCCTATCTTCCTCCGAGGAGGTCGATGTGGAAAGCCTTGATCCAGTTCAACCGCTTCCCTGATCGCCTCACTATGAGGAGCTAGTAGAGGTGTTGACCAATGCGGTTGCCAAATTAAAAATCGATTGGCCCGCTGAACAAAGCCATGAGCCGCAGAGAAGTCGTTTAAATGAACGCTTTCTGCGGACTAAGTCAACACCTCTCAGACGGAGCCTTACATTTTTCCCAGATTTGCATAAAGAGATCGCTAAATCTTGGGAAAAACCATACTCAGCCCGCTTGTTCTCCCCCACTGATCACTACGGTAATGTGGCGGGGATGAGCGAGTATGGCTATAAGATGATGCCGCAGGTTGAACAGACGCTCACGAGCTATCTGTCACCTGGACAGGCATCATCTTTGAAGGCTCCATCCTTTCCCACCAAGCCACTGAGAGTTACATCTAGCTTGATGGGCAAGGCATACACGGCAGCAGGTCAGGCTGGGGCTTGCCTTCACACAATGGCAGTCCTCCAAGCCTACCAAGCAGACCTGCTGCAGGAGTTTAACGATGGCGAGGAAGTAAGCGTCACAGAGATGCGTCGCACTGCAGATTTAGCTCTCCAGGCCACCAAAGAGACTGCCCGCGCTGTGGGCTGGTCTATGTCAGCCCTGGTGGCCGCGGAGAGGCATCTGTGGCTGACCCTGTCCGAAATGAGGGAGAAGGACAGGGTCACACTTCTGAACGCCCCCCTGCATCCAAGCAGGCGGCGGCGTTTCAGAGGTTCCTTCCTCGCCGCGTTTACTCCTCTGGGGCTGAACGTAAGCAGCCCCAGCCATGTGCTAGCTCCTCATACAGAGAGGCTCAAAAGAGGAGTGTTGCAACCCGTGCCCCTCAGGCAAGACCTAGAGGGCGGGGTAAGCAGCACTCCAAGTCGGGGGCCTCTGGGAAGAGGGCTGACCTGAGGGTCGTCCTCCAGTCCAAGAGGTCCTCGGCCAAACGGCCCTGACTGCTGCGGCATAGGGCCAATGAGGGCAGCCCCTCTCGGGGAGGTTGGTGGTTCACCACAGTACATGGTGGCCGCCCTTCCTCTGGGCCCTCAGGAGATTCGTCAGCTAACCCTGCCAGTCTTACAGTGCACGGCAGTCTCCTGCGAACATCATTCTCTGGTCTCTCCGCCCGGAAACGTAGCGGAGCTAGAGAGTTCGCCGCCCCCACGGGGTTTTTTCAGAACAGCCGATTCAGGTGTTTCCTGCCAGTTCGCTGTTACAGGCCACCGAATCAGTTGTTCAAATAAATCCAGAAACCAGTCTCGAGAGGCTGCTTCCCTTAGTAGATTATCTGGCAGCGTGGAAACTACTGCCAAATGTATCTGCATGGGTCCTGCGTACTGTAGAGAAAGGTTATTCTATCCAATTCGGCGCACCGCCGCCACCTTTCAACGGAGTATTTCCCACCGAGGTGGGCCCCGAGCAGGCTCTGGTAATGGAACAGGAAGTAAACTCCCTTCTGAGGAAGGAGGCCATCGAGGTGGTCCCTCTTCAGCACAGAGAGTCCGGGTTCTTCAGCCGGTACTTCATCGTTCCAAAGAAGGATGGTGGGCTGCGGCCCATTTTAGATCTCAGACACTTGAACTGCTCAGTTAAGAAACTGAAGTTCAAGATGTTAACGGTCAAACAGGTCGTGTCTCAAATCAGGTCAGAGGACTGGTTTGTCACGATAGATCTAAAAGACGCATACTTTCACGTCTCCATCCTTTCTCAGCACAGGAAGTTCCTGAGGTTTGCTTTCAGGGGCGCAGCTTACCAATACAGAGTTCTTCCTTTTGGCCTAGCACTCTCACCCCGCACTTTCACGAAGTGTGTGGATGCTGCGCTGGCTCCCTTGCGACTCCAGGGCATCCGCATACTCAACTACATAGACGACTGGCTCATTCTAGCCAGTTCAGAGCAGTTAGCGGTTCAGCATCGAGGTGCTGTTCTCGCTCACATGAGAGAGCTGGGGTTGAGACTCAACGCCAAGAAAAGTGTGCTATCTCCATTACAGAGAACCACTTATCTAGGTGTCGTATGGGATTCGACCATGATGCAGGCACGAATGTCACCTGCTCGGATCAAGTCGATCCTTACTGCAGTAAATGCGGTCAAGCTAGGCCTGTCACTCACTGTCAAACAGTTCCAAGTACTGTTAGGTCTTATGGCAGCTGCATCCAACGTGATACCTCTTGGACTGCTGTACATGAGACCACTGCAGTGGTGGCTCAAAACCAGGGAGTTTTCCCCGACGGGCAACCTGTTCCGCAAGATCAAGGTCACGCAGCGATGCCTACGTGCCTTGGCCTTATGGAAGAAACCTCTCTCTCTCAGAGCAATTGTTTGTCTGTTATGGCCCCCCAAGGCGGGGGTGACCGGCTTCAAAGCCCACAATCAGTAGATGGATTGTAGATGCCATTACTACTGTATACGAGTCCTCTGGTCTCCCATCCCCTATGGCAGTCAAGGCTCATTCCACTCGAGGTCTGTCGGCCTCTAAAGCTATGATGGCAGGTGTCCCCATCCAGGACATCTGCAGTGCGGCGGGTTGGTCCTCACCTCTAACTTGGGCTGTCCCCAACTAAGAATTTTCATAGTCGAATCAGAATTTTCGAATCTTTCTATAGTCGACCGATAGTCGAATCATCTAGGCCTATGTGTGTGTGTGAATGGGTTGGGAGGGGCACGACACTATAGTCAGCAGGAGGGTAAAACTATTTTTATTTTTACACACTGCACACAGCAACAACTTTTAATAAACCAAAACTGCCTGCCAACTGACAGACAAACTTATTTAGGTTTAAATAAAAACACAGAACGCGTCTTTTAGTTCTAAAAACGAGAGGCGCACAAGGCCCCGATCACACCAAACGCGTCTTTTAGTTCTAAAAACGCGAGGCGCACAGCACTGCCTTGTTTGGTGACTTTTAATAAAAGAGCAGTGTGCTGCGGTTTTTTTATGTTGCTAAGCAACGACCAAAACAGCTGTCCTGTCAGTCAAATCAAAGGATTATAGCGCGAACGTTCTAAAACTGTCACAAGCTGGGCTTGAACCCGGGTCTCTGGTGTAGTGGTTGAGGATGCTACCACAGAGCCACAGGAGTGATGATGTTGGACCCAAACGAAACACTCAAGGCAGTATTCCAGGAAATGAAGATTTATTTAAAAAAAAAGTCTTTGCAAGAATAGTACAATAAAAGTTCTTCTCGGGCCGAGGTATAAACAGTCAAAACAAAGAAAAACTCACAAGAGAAAAATAAAGACTCCACGAGGGGAGAAAACAAAATCAGAGAACAATAGTAACTCAGGATACCTTACTTGGGACAGCTTGGAAGGTTATAGCCAGACAGGGCTGGAAACACAGGGCAGGGACTCACAAACCGAGTGAGAAAGCAGGGGAAAATAGTCAGCTTAAATACTCTAGAGGAAACAAGGCACAGGTGATCTGGATAGCACTAACAAGGACCCACAAAGAAGAACTAAGGCAGTGGGGAACATAGGGGACCTCTAGAGGCATGGAGACAAACTACAAGAGGGCAGGATGCTGACAGGACCCCCTCCTCTAGGAACGGCTCCTGACGTTCCTTCCAGGACACCCAGGCCTCCGGGTGCGAAACTCCCGGATCAAACTTGGGTCCAGGATGTCTTTGGCTGGAACCCAGGAGCGCTCCTCCGGCCCGTAGCCCTCCCAGTCCACCAGATACTGCAGTGAATTCTGGACCCTCCTGGAGTCCAGTATCCGGTGGACCGTGTAGGCCGGCTGGTCGTCGATGATCCTGGGAGGTGGAGGGGGTCTGCGTGGGGGGGCAAAGGGAGAAGACAAGACAGGTTTTAATAATGAGACATGAAACGTGGGGTTAATTCTAAGGGAACGGGGAAGAAACAAACGATAGGAAACAGGATTGACTTTCCTTGCAATGCGGAATGGGCCGATGAATTTCTGGGAGAGTTTCTTTGATTCGACCCGGAGGGGCAAGTTCTTGGTGGCTAACCAGACTCTTTGACCGGCTCGGAAATTAGGGGCCGTCCGGCGGCGGCGATTAGCCTGACGTTGATATCTCTGGGAGGTCTGAAGAAGAGTACGCCTAGCCTTCCTCCAGGTCTGCCGACAGCGTTGGATGAAACGCTGGGCCGAGGGAACACCAACCTGTGTCTCTTCCTCAGGAAACAATGGGGGGGTATACCCGAACTGGCATTCGAAGGGGGATAGTCCAGTGGCTGAGGACTTGAGGGTGTTGTGGGCATATTCAGCCCACATGATGTAGGTAGCCCAAGAGGTGGGGTTGTTGGCCGCCATACACCGCAGGGTGGTTTCCAGATCCTGATTGATCCGTTCCGTCTGACCATTAGACTCAGGATGGAACCCGGATGATAGGCTGGCAGTGGCCCCAATAAGCTTGCAGAAGGCTCCCCAGAACCTGGATGAAAATTGGGGCCCTCGGTCAGAGACAATATCCAGGGGAATTCCAAATACACGGAAGACATGGTTAATGAGAAGCTCAGCTGTCTCCTTAGCTGAAGGCAGCTTGGACAGGGGAATGAACCGGGCGGCCTTAGAAAACCGGTCCACAACCACCAGGATGGCAGTATTGCCCTGGGACGGTGGGAGTCCCGTGACAAAGTCTAAAGAAAGGTGAGACCATGGCCTACGGGGAACAGGTAAGGGATGGAGCAGTCCCTGAGGTCGCTGATGTATAGACTTTCCCTGATTGCACACGGGGCAGGCCTCCACATAGCCCTTAACATCTTCCTTGATGGAAGGCCACCAAAACCGCCGCTGGAGAAAATCAAGAGTGCGAGCAGTACCCGGATGGCACGTCAAGGGAGACTCATGACCCCACAGCAAGACCCGGGCCCGGGCAGATAGAGGTACATACAGGCATCCCGCAGGACCATTTCCTGGGTCAGGATCTTGGGCTTGAGCCTCTCGCACCACCCTCTCCAATTCCCACTGAAGGGGTGCGACGATCCTAGACCTCGGAATAATAGATTCCAAAGATTTCTCCTGTGTCTCGGGGGAGTAGGCTCGGGACAGGGCATCCGGCTTGACATTCTTGGTGCCGGGTCTGTAAGACAGAAGAAAGTGGAAACGATTAAAAAACAAGGACCATCGAGCTTGCCGAGGGTTCAGACGTTTGGCCTGCTGGAGATATTCCAGGTTCTTGTGGTCCGTGAGAACCTGGAAAGGGTGCTGAGCCCCCTCAAGCCAATGGCGCCACTCCTCCAAGGCGAGTTTTACCGCAAGCAACTCTCGATCCCCCACGTGGTAGTTGCGCTCGGCATCTGACAGGCGACGAGACATAAAAGCACAAGGGTGTAATTTCCCATCCTCACCCCTTTGTGATAGGATGGCTCCTACGCCCACGTCCGAGGCATCCACCTCCACCATGAAAGGTCTTTCTGGGTCAGGGATCGAGAGAATAGGAGCGGAAGTGAAGCGACGCTTGAGATCCTGGAAGGCTCCCGCTGCTTCCGGACCCCAGTGGATCTTGATTCCTCCTCCCTTGGTCAGCGCAGTCAATGGGGCCACCACAGAGCTGAAGCTTTTAATGAACTTCCTATAAAAGTTAGCAAAGCCGATGAAGCGCTGAACCTCTTTGACCGTAGAGGGAACGGGCCAGTTGAGAACGGCCTCGACTTTCTTAGGGTCCATCTCCACATGGCCGGGAGTGATGATAAACCCGAGAAACTGAGCCTGGGTAACATGAAACTCACATTTCTCAGGTTTCACGTAGAGATGGTTATCAAGAAGTCTCTGGAGGACCCTGCTGACATGACCTTCATGCTCCTCCAATGATCCCGAGAAAATGAGTATATCGTCAAGATATACGAAGACGAAGAGATTGAGCATGTCCCGTAGAACATCATTAATCAGTGCCTGGAATACAGCAGGGGCGTTGGTGAGCCCGAACGGCATCACCAGATACTCATAATGGCCTGTGGGGGTGTTGAAGGCCGTCTTCCATTCGTCCCCCTGCCGGATCCGCACGAGATGGTAAGCGTTGCGTAGATCCAGTTTAGTAAAAATGGAAGCCCCTTGTAACAGTTCGAAGGCAGTGGCCATGAGAGGAAGGGGGTACCGATTCCGAACCGTGATTTTGTTAAGACCTCGGTAATCAATACATGGCCTAAGGCCCCCATCTTTCTTTCCTACAAAGAAGAAGCCTGCTCCAGCCGGGGAAGTAGAGGCACGAATGATGCCGGCTGCCAAGGATTCCTTAATGTAGGTATCCATTGCAGTGCGCTCGGGGGAAGACAAGGAGAAGATACGGCCCCTAGGAGGGCAGGAACCAGGGAGGAGGTCAATGGCACAATCGTAAGAGCGGTGAGGTGGTAAGGAGGTGGCCCGGGACTTGCTGAACACTGCCTTGAACTGATGATAGGTTCTGGGGATTCGAGATAGGTCGACAGACTCTTGAAATACGGAACTAGGGGCTGAGGGACTCTGAAGTAGGCAGGTGAGATGGCAGGGTGAACCCCAGCTCAGAATGGTGCCGGTGGACCAGTCGATCTGAGGATTATGTCTGCACAGCCAGGGGTGGCCCAGGATAACAGGATACTCGGGAGAGTCAATCAGATAGAAGGTCTCCTCCTGCTGGTGTTGAAGGATAGTAAGTTGCAGGGACTGAGTGGCCTCTGTTACTCTCCCTGGTTCCAGAGGTCTGCCATCCAGTGCTGTAACTGCCTGGGGATGAGGAAGAAGTTGGGTAGGGATCCCAAGTTTCTTAGCCAAAGATAGATCCAAGAAGTCACCTGCAGCGCCAGAATCGATCATGGCCTGGACCGGATGCTGGTGGCCCTCCCAGGACAGAGTGGCTGGAACAGCTAAGACAGCATTAGCAGGAGGAGCTCTAATTTTCCCCATCACAGTCCTCCTGTAGCTGAGCGGGGGCATCCGTTTCCCGAGAGCTCGGGACAAGTGGAGCGAAAGTGGCCGGAAGCACCACAGTAGAGGCAACGGCGCTCCCTCATGCGACGTTCCCTCTCGTTAGGAGAGAGCCTGGAACGACCCAACTGCATGTCCTCCTGGGAATCAGAGGGCTGTTCAGGGGCTGGAGAAGCCCTGGATGCAGGAAAGCGGACTGGGGAAACAGACCTGCTCAAAGGAACTTGGGATTGAGACGCCTTGCGCCGAGCCACTCTCCGCTCTCTCAGGCGATTGTCCAAGCGGATGGCCATAGCAATGAGGGACTCAAGATCAGCAGCTGGTTCTCGGGTGGCTAATTCATCTTGAAGAGGCTCGGACAACCCTCCCTGAAAGCAGACCATCAGTGCCTCATTGTTCCATCCACTCCCTGCCGCGATGGTCCGAAACTCAATGGCGAAGTCTGCAGTGCTGCGGGAACCCTGATGGAGGGTAAGTAGGCGCTTGGAAGCTTCCCGACCACTGACTGGATGATCAAAGACTCGCTTGAACTCCTCTTCAAAGGCCGCGTAGGACTCACAACAGGCATCCTTAGATTGCCACACCGCCGAGGCCCAGGAGAGCGCCTTATCTGAGAGAAGGGTAATTATGTAAGCAATCTTGGAGCGGTCTGTAGGAAAACTTGAGGGCTGGAGCTCGAAGGTCAGGGAGCATTGGGTGAGGAAACCCTGGCAGGAACTAGGATCCCCAGCAAAGGGCTTAGGAGGAGGTAGTCGGGGCTCCGCAACTGAAGTAGGCCTGTTGCAACTCGGGGGTGAAGCAGAGGAAGGTGAAGCAGAGGAAGGTGAAGCACCAGGGAGCCGTTCAAAAAGCTGACGGATGGAAGCCATCACATCGGCTAGAATTTGAGAGTGTTTGCCCATCAGCTCCTCTTGACGACTGAGAACAGCTTCATGGCGCTGATAAGATGACTCGTGCTGGGCGATCACCGCCAACAGGTCCTTGGAGCTGAGTGTCTCTGGGTCCATGAGTGACTCGGTTTTTCTGTCACAAGCTGGGCTTGAACCCGGGTCTCTGGTGTAGTGGTTGAGGATGCTACCACAGAGCCACAGGAGTGATGATGTTGGACCCAAACGAAACACTCAAGGCAGTATTCCAGGAAATGAAGATTTATTTAAAAAAAAGTCTTTGCAAGAATAGTACAACAAAAGTTCTTCTCGGGCCGAGGTATAAACAGTCAAAACAAAGAAAAACTCACAAGAGAAAAATAAAGACTCCACGAGGGGAGAAAACAAAATCAGAGAACAATAGTAACTCAGGATACCTTACTTGGGACAGCTTGGAAGGTTATAGCCAGACAGGGCTGGAAACACAGGGCAGGGACTCACAAACCGAGTGAGAAAGCAGGGGAAAATAGTCAGCTTAAATACTCTAGAGGAAACAAGGCACAGGTGATCTGGATAGCACTAACAAGGACCCACAAAGAAGAACTAAGGCAGTGGGGAACATAGGGGACCTCTAGAGGCATGGAGACAAACTACAAGAGGGCAGGATGCTGACAAAAACTTAGTTTTTTGCTGTTAAATAATACAGCTCCTGGTTACCCACGATAGACACCAAAGGTTTCTCCTCTATTTCTTACAGTCTCCGGACTTTTTAAGCGACGGTAAACTTTCATCACCACAACAGAAGACCCGCCTCTCCATTCATTCGATAGGACAATGGAAAAGAACGCGAATGACGTTGGGCGTTTTCCGCTCAGAGTTGATATTTTTTTCAACTTCAGGCGCTCAGAGAGCGCTCCTGCAAAAACGCGAGGTGCCGGGGACGCATAAACAGAGCGCAGAACGCTCACTGCCAACAGAAAACCATTCAAAAGAGGCGCCTCCAACGGCAAAAACGCGTTCGCTGTGATCGCAGCCTAATCCCTGCCGTCAAGATGGTCCTCATCTCGTCATGGATCAGGGCAAGTGAAAATTAAATCTGTCACAGGGGTGGTTGGATTTATTCACAAACACGTTAAAAATATTTATTGAACGCTTCTTCCTTTTCACTTTTGTTTTTACTGCATTATCATAATCTAAGGCTGTATATAACTTAATATAACCGTACAAAACCAGTAGTTCTGTGTGCAATTAGACATTGAGCACCCCCATATTGCCAAAATGGTATCATGTGCGTTTCACCTGCGAAGATTCGACTGTGAGATCGGTGGTCGAATCAGGCTCCGCATATCGATGCATCGAATCTTCGACTATTCGGGGACAGCCCTACCTCTAACGTTCGTCAGGTTTTACGAACTAGATCTCAGAGCCACTCCTGGCACCTTTGTCCTCATGCCCTAGCAACAAGGCTAGGCCCAGAGTCTAACATCCCTCCTGGTCTGGCAGCTCTCAAGACAGGAGATGTACCTCGTGTGCCTGAGGGCCGAGGTTTATTCTCCCTCTGATTCTAGTAGATTCTAGACCAAGGTTCTTCTGTCCCTCTGGTTCTGGTACGACCAAACCAAGGAATACCTTGTTCACCTCGTGCGCCAGAGGGCCAAGGAATATCCTCCCCACTGGTTCTAGTAAAAGGCTAGACCAAGGCTATTCTCCCTCTGGTTCTGGTATGACCAGACCAAGGATTATTCTCCCTCTTGTTCTGGCACGTAAGGTTCCCAGACAGAGGTGTAATACCACTCGCGTCCTGGCAAGATTTCCCAGGCGGAGACATTCCAGTGTTCTGGCATGTACACCAGACACTACCTGGGTCCCTCTTGTTCTGGCAGAAAACCAGACAAAGGACTGCCTTTTCCTCATGTGCCTGAGGGCCGAGGAATACTCTCCTTCTGGTTCTGGTAGATACCGGACCAAGGTCTATTCTCTCCTTCTTGTTCTGGCAGGACACCAGACAAAGGAGTATACGTTCTCCTCGTGTGCCTGAGGGCCAAGGATCATACTGCCCTCTTGTCCGTAGAATGCTCGACAATGGCTTATTCGGTCCCTCTTGTTCTGGCTCTTTCCAGACAAAGGACTAAGACTCCTCGTGCGCCTGAGGGCTGAGGAGTACCTCTTGTTCTGGCTGACGAACAAGCTGAGGTCTCCTTTTCCTCGTGGGCCTGAGGGCCGAGGAAGGTTTCTCCCTCTCACTCCGGTTGAGGATCCGGACTAAGAATGACTCTGGTGGAGGACTAATGTTTTCCTCGTGGGCCTGAGGGCAAAGGATTACTATCAATGCTCTCCTCGTGTGCCTGAGGGCCGAGGTTTACCTTCCCTCTGGTTCTAGTAGCATACTAGACCAAGGATTATTCCCCTCTGGTTCTGGTATGACCAGACCAAGGTTATCTCTCCCTCTTTTGTTCTAGAACATATGGTTCCCAGACAGAGGTGTAATACCACTTGGGTCCTTGCAAGATTTCCCAGGCGGAGTCATCACAGTGTCTTGGCAGGTAAGTATTCCAGACACTGTTTCCTTCTTGTTCTGGCACCCTAGTATCACCAGACAGAGGGAACTTCTTCTCTAGAGTGATGCACCAGAGACTCAACGCATTCCTTTCCCTTGGCCTAGCAGCACAGACACTGCGCAGGGACTTGGAATCATGGGGGCGTGGGTATCTCGTTCCCCAAAGCATTGATGACGCAGTGTCGAGTTCCCGGAAGGGAATGTCTCAGGTTACGTATGCAACCCTGGTTCCCTGAGGGAACGAGACACTTGGTCTCAGACCATAATTCCCGCATCCCTACGGCGCTCGCTTCATTCCCTAAGAGCTGACGCCGGCATCAAACGCACGTGCTTTATACTTCCTGGTCGCTTACATCACCACGCCTGTGACGTCACTCCCGTCACTTCATTGGTTGTAGACATGTTCAGAGTGCGGCCCGCCAATGGCGTTCCCCAAAGCGTTGATGACGCAGTGTCTCGTTCCCTCAGGGAACCAGGGTTACATACGTTACCTGAGACGTTTTTCAAATTTTTAATAAAATACAATAATGAAAATATTACTGCTGGACCTTAAAGTAAAAAAAATAAATAATAATAATAAAGTAAAAAAAAAAAAAGACACCTAGCTATCTTAATTACAAGGTTAACAAGAAGTGGGCCAAATAATTTCATTGTACTAAAATTTTAAAATACAGTGGATTATTTTGAAAATATTGAAAACATGATGATTGAAAGATTAAAGCAGGTTGATCCAGACCTACAGGTGTAATGTTTACTGACTATTGAATGGTAAGATCCTTAGAGAGTAACTACAAAAAAATGGAAAGACTGTGTGAGTGAAGGTGGTTGTGAATGTGTGTAGATGTGTGTTAGTTACAGGATCAGAGAATGACACCCTTCCTCTGTCATAGTCCAGATCAACTCTCACACGCTCAAGCTTCTGTTCAACAGGAAAACCCAACCGTTCAGAACATCCATACTGCACACTCCAGACATCAGTGTTAAAGAAAACACGTCCCTTCCTTTGGTTTGATGCTGTAGTTACTCCAAGACTCCACCATCGACTCTCTTTAACCTCAACATCCCAGCAGTGTGTTCCTGAGTTAAAACCCTCTGAACCCAGAACACAACGACAGAAGTCAAATCTCTCTGGATTATCAGGAAGTGGTTGTTTGCTCTTGCTGCATCTCACACTGGTCAGATCATCAGACAAGACCAGATGTGGATTTGCAGTGTTTGGATCCAGAATCACAGGAGCTGATGAGACACAATCAACAGCTGCTTTTATTCTGATGTTCATATAACAATTATGACACTCGTCCTATTGATCAAACACATCAGACATTTTCCTCTGATCACTGTCAGTGTTGTTACAGTAAATATTTCAGATTTGCCAATCAATCAAACTGAACTGAGATCTGCTGTATCACTGTAACTGTAAATATCATGTGGAGCAAAGTTGTTCTTCTCTTGTTTACTGCTCATTTTGGTGGAGTAGCTCATCTGGTTATTCACACATAATGCTGAAATCTGTAAATATTCCCTCATGCGTCATTTCCAGTGTATGTGTAACAGCACAGATCTTCTCCAGACTCACTGTTTTGGACAATGTCCTGCATCTTCTTGCAGACTCTGAACGGCAGGTTGCCCAAGTAACGTGGCACATGAATCAAAGCTCCAGAAGGCGTCTGTGGATCCGGCTGTGAGATCTGGACTCTGGAAGAACATTCAGGAGTCAGAACTGCAGTGGCTTTGGCTTCAGAAGCAGAGAGACCAGAGACACCAGCAGATCACTCACCTTTCCATCGTGACTGGAAACTCCTGCAGAACAAACACACCATTGATCATCAAGAACTCAATCAATCATCAATCAATCAATCAATCAATGGATGATCTGAAATCAGACCTTTAGAAAGCAGACGTCATTGGCTTTCATCATCTCCTCCGTGTCTTTGATTGTGTGTGAAAGAGCTGAGATGTGTCTGTTCATCTCCTCCAGCTTCTCCTTCATCATCTGCTTCTTCTGCTCCTCTTCCTTTCTCAGTGCAGTGATTGTAGCTTCTTCTTCATCTCTGAGAAACTGATGAAGCTTCTCAAACTGCTGTTTAATCTGATGCTCTGTGTGCTCAGCTTGAGACTGAAATCAAATCACATTCACTTCAATCATCTCAATCAACACACATCAACACATCACATCATTCAGATCCAAGAGAAACTCTGACACCCGACATATAACAGATCCAGAAGCAGATTACTGCTTGTCATTCACAAAAAGAATCAACTGGAATCCATTATATTAAATAGAACTGTACTGAAAATTAATCGAATCTGTTTTCTCACCTTGATGTGTTGAACTGTTTTCTCAAACTCTTCTTTAAGTGTTTCCTTATTTTTAAGTTTTTCCTCAAAGGACTTCAATGCTTTATTGAGCTCCTCCTAGAATTGGACAAAATAAAAATATATAAAACACCAGATTGGAGTAAATAGAAGAGAATACAGTGATCAGAAATGTTGACACAGAAGATGATTGAAATCCATCAGTCTGGGAAGGGTTACAATGTCATTTAAAGGGCTCTTGGACTCCAATAAATAAATAAATAAATAAATAAATAAATAAATAAGCCATTACCTCCAAATGGAAACAACTCAGCACAATCGCAAACCTTCACATAAGTGGCTCAGTATGGGGGCAAATACTTTTTCACAGCAGTGTTTATGAAGTTGAGTAAAATGGCAGGTAGAAATACTGAGTGCATAAATGTGATGATATCTGTGTTTGGTGATGATTTATTGTTTTAGAAAAAAAAAAATTGTCCTACCTTATATGATGAGACCACTTCACTTATTGGTCTGAATTTGTGATTGTCGTGTTGTTTTGAATCTCTGCACACGAAACACGCAGGTTGTTTGTCCTCCAGACAGAAGAGTTTGAGTTTCTCACTGTGTAAACTGCAGATCTCCTCAGATCCTGATGAACGCCTCTCATTTCTCTCCTTCAGGAACGACTCACACAAGTTTTGTAATGCCAGATTTACTGGAGGATTAGATTTTGAGGATCTTCTCCTGCAGACAGGACACTCCTGAGTTTTCTTGGTTCTCCAGAACTGTTGAAGACACTCTTTACAGACACTGTGACTACATGATAAAAGAACAGGAGTCTTGAAGATTTCACAGCACACGGGACAATTATAGTCATATTCAGCTGATGAAGCCATTTTCACTGTTTGAGCTCCAGCAATCTAAACTTTACTTTCACTTTCTGAACGACGGTTTTGATCATGAATAACCAAGAGAATCACAAAGATCTGTTGTCTGTTCAGAAACAAACTTCACAAAAATGCTTCTTCATGGTTTTTCTCTTCGTTGTCCACTGATGGCTGATTCTTGCTTGCTTTTGTCAGAGAGAAGTAAATCAGTATGACAGAAAGGAGAAATAACAAGTCAGTCTCTTCCTGGTGAGTGTTGTAAGAGGGAGGAGTTTCTGATACCTTTATGTGTGTTTAACCCTTTAACACTCAACCCTAAAAGAGCCATTTATTTATTTATTTTTAAAATTCCTATTATTGGACACAAAAAAATTACCTCAAAATGCAGTTTTCATCTAAATGATACAATTTTAATATAATTAATATGAAATATTACATACTGTATATTGGTTATATTGTGGTCAATATAATGTCCAGGCCATTTTTAGTGATTTTAATTTATTTAAATCCATCTTACTCAATAGTGAAATGTTTTCCAACATGAATATTACAAGCTTTGTAAAATATCTTTGTCCATTTATTGTCCAATTTTGTCATTTTACTTCATACACTGAGTCAATGTTTATTATAAGAAGAACTTTCACAACCAATAAAAATCATATGTTCTATAATAGTATGGATTCAATCCAGTCATGCCCCCCCAAACGAGTTACTGAGCACCAGTTTTCCATTCTCTCTCCCTCCTTGCTGAACGTAATCGCTCTCAAAAGCGAAAACTCATCGCACACAAAGCGATTGAATATCATTATGACATGTATACATTTTTATATGTACACAATAATAATCTTTTACATTGCAATCCTTTAATTTGTAATATTTGGGATGAGTAATAAGCAGCGTGTACTTTTTAAAATTAATTTTATTAATGTATTAAATTAAAATTATTAATTTAAAACCTGTCTCGTTTTTGAAGCCACTTAGCAAACCTTCCTAAAAACTGAAAAAAGTATGGCTATTTGATTTTCATTAGGCCTACTTTATTTCCATGAAAACACAGCTTCAGTTTTTGTGCAACAGAACATTAAAAACACACACACAAGATGAAATAAATGCACATAGAATTTCACAATAGACCTTGCTTATAAGGCCCATGAAAAGCACACACAAGATTGAACGCACTTAACAAAGAATTATTTAGTGGCATTAATAAAATAAACACTTCTACAATTAAAATAGACCAAAAATGCCGGGAAATGCAGTCTATTAAAACATCTCTCAATCGTTACAGGATTTTAGAATTTACTTTTAGAAACATTAGACAAACTATTGCTTATTTCACAGATTTTTTTTGAACTAGCAGATTACCAAAGTGCATTTTGCTAATGGTCTGCTCAACTCACATGCTCTGGTTCCAAACAAACACAGTTTTGTTTCATTATGAATGAATCAATGACCCATTCACTTGCTTCGTTCCTAAATGAATCAACCGTTTGAATGAATCAATTAATTGAATGCTTCACTGACAAAGACAGTGAGTTGCTGCCACCTACTGGCAGATGCATTGTCATTTTTACAGCAAATTGAGTCATTTATTTAGTAAAAGCACCAGTGTAAGTGTAAAATGTAATGTTACTTTTCAAAACTATTTGCAAACGTTTTTGCAAAGTGTAAACTATTAAATATAATCTACACATAATGCAATACTGTACCACTAAATAAGACGTGTTTTGAGGGCTTAGTTTATCAGGCCAATTACTAATCATTCTCATCTTTGGTCAGAGAAAAGGTTTAGAGAAATATATAATATAAAGAAAATATAAGTTGTTAATAAAGAAATAAGTATATGTCTGCTTGAGAAAAAATAAAATAATCCACTCTCAGATGCACTTATTATTGTTACACTTCAATCTGTGCCCCTATCCAACTATTTCCAGCCTTTACAGACATATCAACCATACGTGTTTTTTTTTTGTATTTCTCATATATTTTGTCATATTTCTGTTGTTTAGAATCTACCCTGCTAAATACAACATAATGGTTTGATTCCCTATTTAACTAATTTCTTGTTTGACTCTATTATTTGATGGCTGATCATCATCTTGGTTCTTATGTCTGACTGACTGAAGTGTATAAACTGATGCTGTCGTCTGAAAACTCTCATCCTTTCATGCCAAAAGCAGACAGGAGTGGGACATTACAGCTGTAGAAGATTTTAGTCACATCTCCTTCTTTTGACAGATTTTTCACACTCAAAATAAGGTCCAGCGTATGGTTGAGAAATCATTTTAACTAAATGTTACAGTTTTTCTACATGTTTTCTACTTCCACAAGCCTAAGATAAACCACACACTCTTATTTTAGCAGAAAGTTTGCTTTGTAAAGTAGGTTTAACAGCATTAAGTCAAAGATTGCAAATTTTAAAATTAACAACTAAAATGTTCATATTTGTTTGTTATGCTCTTGCACCGGTAAGGTTGAAAATGTTAAAAAACATGATATAGATGTCTGTCTTTTCCCTCTCTAGCCCACCTTTCTTGCCACAATTAGTTAATTTTTCCAAAATTACATGTTTCATCTTTGCTTTACTGACGCTTATTTGCATTTCTGTACTTTCCTTCTCTGTCTCCTTCACTCCTACATGCACCGGGACACACACAAACACCCTGGTCTCCCTGATTTGTTAAACAATAACTAATCACAAAAAATATATTGACTGATGTATTGATTTATTTACAGTTGGACAGGGACAATGGATATTTTGAACTAGTCCTAGCAACATTCCTATAGTCTCATCCACTGAAGAATGATTCATAGGACAAAAACATATCAATAATATAAAATACTTATTTTCTTAAACAAAAAGTTAAAGTTAGATGCTTTGAGGTAAAATGAATCCCTCAGATTTGGGCCAGAAGGCTGCTGTTATTATTCATTGTCATTATTATATAATTGAAATAATTAGAAGTACATTTCAAACACGTCTATTATGCATTATAGCCTATAGACCTTTTATTTATATTATTAGAAATCCTAAATTAGAAAAATAGGCCTGTATATAATTAATAGCTCAATTTTTATGTCAACTGTTAAAGTGAATTTATAGCATATTTGTTTTAGTATTTTACTTTTATGAAAACTTTTTCAGACAATTAAATAAATAAATCTACAAAACATTTGAATGCTGAGCAAATACATCCTTTTTCATCAGATTGTTTCTTATTATTTTGACTGTCATGTTGTAATGAAGCCCTTTAAATTAAATTAAAAAGTCAGTAGAGCCACACTGAACGTTTCACTGCTGACAGAAGCTGCGACTGATTTTAGAAGCTCAATTACATTAATTTATTAATTTATTGGGGAAACTTAAATAAACCAAATCCAGGATTCCCACTTTTAGACAAATGCATCTCCTTTACTAAAAACTAGATATCATGGCCAAACATTTAATCTTTCATTAATGAAATCATACGATCACAGTTTTCATGTAAAAATAAAAAAATAAAAAAATTCTCTGCTTCTGAAAGTGAGACAAACTTATAGAGTTTTTAAAGAGTCCAGACATTGAAAATTTGTTCTGAGAATCAGATTTGTAAACAGTTTGTAAATACTATTTTCATAGTATGTGGATTATGTCATTTACCTCAATGAAAAAAAATATTATTTAACATTAATAACTGAAACAGATGACTATTCATTTAGTCTTAAATTGGGATATGGATTAAATATTGGAAACACGATGACTGTACAAGATGAAAGCAGACCTACAGGTGCAACGTTTACTGACTATTAAATGATAAGATCCTCAGAAAGTCAACAGTACAGAAGAAAGGAAAGACTGTGTCAGTGAAGGTGGTTGTGAATGTGTGTAGATGTGTGTTAGTTACAGGATCAGAGAATGACACC
The DNA here is from genome assembly GCF_049309525.1 of Garra rufa. Taxonomy (NCBI): domain Eukaryota; kingdom Metazoa; phylum Chordata; class Actinopteri; order Cypriniformes; family Cyprinidae; genus Garra; species Garra rufa. The sequence goes on along the minus strand of NC_133368.1, from coordinate 49,378,591 downwards.
CTTCCTCTGTCATAGTCCAGATCAACTCTCACATGCTCAAGCTTCTGTTTAACTGGAAAACCAAACTGATCAGACAATCTGTACTGCACACTCCAGACATCAGTGTTAAAGAAATCATATCCCTTCCTTTGGTTTGATGCTGTAGTTACTCCAAGAATCCACCATTGAGTCTTTTTCACCTCCACATCCCAGCAGTGTGTTCCTGAGTTAAAACCCTCTGAACCCAGAACACAGAGATACCTGTCAAATCTCTCTGGATTATCAGGAAGCAGTTGTTTGTTCTTGATCCATCTCACACTGGTCAGATCATCAGACAGGACGAGACATGGATATGCCGTGTTTGGATCCAGAATCACAGGAGCTGATGAGACAAAATCAACAGCTGCGTTTATTCTGATGTTCATATAATGATCAAGAGTGAACCGTACACAGATTATTATGAATGATGACACTCGTCCTATTGATCAAACACATCAGACATTTTCCTCTGATCACTGTCAGTGTTGTTACAGTAAATATTTTAGATTTGCCAATCAATCAAACTGAACTGAGATCTGCTGTATCACTGTAACTGTAAATATCATGTGGAGCAAAGTTGTTCTTCTCTTGTTTACGGCTCATTTTGGTGGAGTAGCTCATCTGGTTATTCACACATAATGCTGAAATCTGTAAATATTCCCTCATGCGTCATTTCCAGTGTATGTGTAACAGCACAGATCTTCTCCAGACTCACTGTTTTGGACAATGTCCTGCATCTTCTTCCAGACTCTGAACGGCAGGTTGCCCAAGTAACGTGGCACATGAATCAAAGCTCCAGAAGGCGTCTGTGGATCCGGCTGTGAGATCTGGACTCTGGAAGAACATTCAGGAGTCAGAACTGCAGTGGCTTTGGCTTCAGAAGCAGAGAGACCAGAGACACCAGCAGATCACTCACCTTTCCATCGTGACTGGAAACTCCTGCAGAACAAACACACCATTGATCATCAAGAACTCAATCAATCATCAATCAATCAATCAATGGATGATCTGAAATCAGACCTTTAGAAAGCAGACGTCATTGGCTTTCATCATCTCCTCCGTGTCTTTGATTGTGTGTGAAAGAGCTGAGATGTGTCTGTTCATCTCCTCCAGCTTCTCCTTCATCATCTGCTTCTTCAGCTCCTCTTCATTTCTCAGTGCAGTGATTGCAGCTTCTTCTTCATCTCTGAGAAACTGATGAAGCTTCTCAAACTGCTGTTTAATCTGACACTTTGTGTGCTCAGCTTGAGACTGAAATCAAATCACATTCACTTCAATCCTCTAAATTAAATTCAGCACACATCACATCATTCAGATCCAAGATAAACTCAGACACCTGACATATAACAGATCCAGAATTACCAGGTCATTACCAGATCCAGATGAACTAATTCCAGTACAGAACCTATAGGATGTTGCGCATACATGACTGAACGAATCACTCCCCGAGATGACGCATTTTTCCCGAGTCACATTAAAGATTCATTCAAAATGAAGAAATTGTTCAAGAACGACCCATCACTAATCCAGAAGCAGATTGCTGCTCGTCATTTTCAATAATAATAAACTGCCATGCATTATATTAAATGTAACAAATCATAATTGTGTATAGTGATCCTACACCTTTACTGAAAATGATTCTTGATTCTGGTTCCTCACCTTGATGTGTTGAATTGTTTCCTCAAACTCTTCCTTAATGATTGAATTGTGTTGAAGTTTCTCCTGTAAGCACTTCAGCACTGTATTGAGCTCCTCCTTGAGTTAAACAAAATAAAAATATATAAAACACCAGGTTACAATGAAGAGAACAGAATACAGTGATCACACAGGCATCTTGTAATAAAGTAGCAATAAAGTGAAGGACCAGCTGCCGGACTAAAGACACCCCCCAAAATAGGCGCTAAGATCTGGAGGGTGCTGACAATCGAGAAGTCGGCTGGCCGGAGGAGCCTACGTTCTCTCGTTTGAGGCTACACACTGGTAGGCCCTGCCGGTTGCCGATGTTGGAGTGCATGGTTTTGGGTGCCCGGGCGGGAGGACTCTCATGACATCCGACAGGAGATCAAAACTCACGGCATCGGATGGATAAGCCTTGCTTGCAGGCAGTGAGTATGGAGGCCCCACCGGGAGGGCTCTCACCGGGCTGGGAGGGAGAAACCGATGGGAGATCAAGAGTCCTGGCGTTGCACCAGGCGGGGGGAAGAGGCATAGATTTTGGCCCACCGGAGGGAGAAAGGAAAACGTTTGATGTGGGACTGGTTAGTTCTGATGTAGCTTTGAAAGGCGTCTGATGACCATCTTCCTATAGTTTGTATCTGCTGTTTGGAGAGGCCTTTCTGGGCTGCTGATGTTGCTGCCCCAATGCGAAAAGAGTGACTGGAGAAATTTTCTGCTGGGATGCCTGACGATTTTTGGAACCAGAAGCAAGTGGCGGGTTTTATGACTTCGTCTAAGAATAGGGGTTCGTGGGGGGATTTAGCCTGGGAATTGCTGAGGCAGAGGAACTCGAGGACGGACTGACAGGTTTGGATTGGAGAAGGGAGGTTGAAGATGTAGATGAGATGGCCTTTTTTTTTTTAGCTTTGTTTGATTAGGAAGGAAATTCTGAAGCTGAGACTGTGGAGTTGGTATTTGTATCACATTTAGAAGAGTTCTGAGCATCTGAGAAACCCGAAGAATACTAGAATGAACATGGCATGGAGTGTGCAGGCCGTACTAAGAGGCTTGTAACCGGTGCGGAGGGTGTGGATACATTTTGTGAGGATGTCTAAAGTTATAGGAAGTCTAGGGTCAGGCCGGGTGGGCTGGGATCGTTGGATTCCCCTGATCAAGAGGGAGGTTTGCGAGTTACTTATTTCGGGCGAGGGAGCACCGAACATCAGCTTGTGGAAGAATTGGACACCGCTCAGGTAGCCCTTGATGAACCCGGCTTGGAGGCCCTTGACGCTGTTGAGAAAAGAGATAAATGAGGTGATTGAGAGTAGGGAAAAATCAGGGAACGGTGTGTTGTATGAGAGGTGGCAACTTGATAGATGTAGCAGGACCCATGGTTTTTTCCTGAGTGATGGCAATCCCAAGCTCTGACAAAACTTTTTGTATTGTGAGGATATGGGTGGCTGGGATTGTGTCGGGAGGTGAAATGACAAGGAAATCTTCTAGGAGGTAAATAAGGTGGGGAATTGCGTAGTTGTTCGTCAGGATCCAGCAAACAGCTTCCGATAGCATGTTTAAGATTTTGGGGCTGCTTTTGCAACCAAAAAAGTGAGACGGACAGCAAAGTAGAATTTCTAAAGTCATCGTATCCCGAATAGATGCCATGAGTCGGGATGGATGTTGTTGTGAACTTTTTTTCAGAGACCAGGAGACGTTTTGGATATCTTGAAGCATAAGTTTCTCTTTATTGAGATCCTAGCTGTTCGTCGCTGCAGCCATCAAAATTCGTCTGTCTAAGGCAGATACATTATAGTTTATATACATATCCAGGGGGGAGGGATACATAGAGGTGGAGTCAATCTAAACAAAGCATGCAAATGCAATACAGGAATCAACCCATTACCAGAGTTTCCCCAGCCCTGATCTCATTATCATAACAGTGTCATTCAAAGGCATAGGTGCTAATCCAATCAGTCTGACAGTATTGACTATACCTTCACATTATCATAGAGACAAAGGCAAGCTGTACCTTGAGCTTAGAATTCACACTTAACTTGCGAAACCTGTTCAGGAACTGCAAGAGAACAGGAGCTGGTAGGAACCTCTGGCTACAAACTTTGCTTGAGAGAGTAATTTGTCTGATGTCCTCATATTTACCATAAATGTTAAATACAATGTAGGATCAACAAATCTTTAACAGATTCTTAAATTTGTAATCCTTCAATGTGAATCACTTTAAATGCGGAAGTGATGTCCACTTTTGCGAGCCACGCTGCTCGACGTACAATTTTAATTAATTTGACTGCCTGGTCTATGTCATGGTACCTAAGAGAAAATTTGTTGAGTGGAACCAGGCTGTGGATGCTTGGGATTAGGGAATTATGGGGTGATGATAGGTTGATAATTAGGCAGTTTTTACCAGAAAATTTTATTGTGGCCACTCCGATGGAGCTCATGCGAAAGACATCGAAGGGGGTGTTACGTCCCGGCAGATGTGCCTTCGCGTGTGGATCTCTCTCTCTCTCTCTCTCTCGTTCTCCCTCCCTGTCATTTTCTTAGGTTCAACCCATTCTAATTGCTATTGGATAAGGGGGCTGTCAATCATCATCATCTCGAGTGACGTGATGGCTTCTGCGGCCAATCCCATCTGCCGCCAATATTTTAAAAGATGGCTAGTGGAACGCCAAGGCAGAGGCACCTTGCGTTCCTGCTTTGTTTCTTTGTTTATTAATCTGCCTCTCGTTATTTCTTTTGGTTTTGGGTATTTTTGTTATGTTTCTTTGTTAAAGTTTAAGTTGTCATCTTGTTTATCATCTTCATTCTTTGATTTAGTATTTGTATTGATTTTGATGACAACCTTTGCGTCTTTTCCCAGGAGAGTTTGGACAGGTAATATGTCACGTGACTTACATATTGCAACATCTAGCGATCTTTATGTATAAACACACTAGCCTAGAAGTGAGCGCTGCATTTGTATCTTCTGTTTGGCAGTTTTAGAGTAGGTAAGTTAGGGCGCCTACAAACGCCGAAGACTTGCTTTGATTGTTTTCTTTTCAGTTAGGTTAGAGGTTTATATTGAGTTAGTTTGATTCTTGTTTTGTTATTTTCTTTTCTTTAGCGCCACTTACGTCCAATCCTCTCCTGTGGGTTTATTATATTTTTGTTGTTGTTCTCTTGTGTAAATATTGTATATAATTACTCTTTACTCTTTTGTTGTTAAGTCTTTTCATCATTATTATTCATTATCAGTATTATTGTTATTTTCTGTTTGTTTTGTTTTTCTCCTTAACTTTGTAAAATAAATCATCCTTTGTTGGCATTTATTTCGGTTTGCTTTTCGTCTTTTTACACCTGCACATCACAGAAATGGTCACAATTTAAATGTTACAACTTCCAACCCTAGACTGAGAGCACGAGGTCGTAACAGGGGATAATCGAAGGGACCAATCATGAAGCCTGAGTTGACTTCTTTTTTTATTAGGTTATTTACAAAGTTGGGCTCTGCGAGGGCGGATTAGAGATTGCTGCAAATGGTTTTGGGAAAACGCGCATTCGACGCCAGGGTTAAAACCGTGTCTAAGGGCCAGACAAAAGTCTGGATGGTGGGCGAGTTCAATGGCCAGGTGCGAAATATTCACAGGAGTCGAAAGGTAGTGTTTAAATTTTTAATTTATGGCTTTGTGTACTGGACAGATGATGCGGACATGGAGGAAGCGACAGCACTGTCTAGCGCATCTCCCGCTGTTGAAGGAGTGGCACGGTGGTCTGCTATCTGCTGCGGATGGGTCTGTTTGCGAGGGTTCAGGGTTTTCCATGGTTGCGGATCTTGGGACTTAACTGGAGGATTTCACGGAGACAGTGTCTGGGCACGGGGGTATGGAGGAAAGGATTTGCGGGCAGGTCATGATGGAGTGAGCGACTGACCTGCAGACTGCACACGAAATGTTCTTGTGACGGAGTGGTACAATTGTGAAAACGCCTCGGGTTTCGTATGAAACCCTAGTTCCTCGAGGGAACGAGACGCTGCGTCGGAACGCTTTGGGAACGCCCCCAGCGTGACCACGCTCTGATCACGTGTATAATCCATCCAATAGGAAAAGCGCGTGCGACGTCACGGACGGGGTGACGTCAGGAACCAGGAAGCTATAAAGCACGTGCGGTGAATGCAGCCGGCAGCTTCTGCCACCAGGAGCGCTGCAGGGATAACCAGAATTGTGGTAGGTGACGCAGCATCTCGTTCCCTCGAGGAACTAGGGTTTCATACGAAACCCGAGGCGTTCCCCTTCAGGAACGTCGAGCTGCGTCGGAACGCTTTGGGAAAGAAATACCCACGCCGCCAGAATTCCAAAGCCCTGCTCTGTGTGAAGCAGGAGGAAAGGAAAAAGGGCGAAAGTAGCCCGAGTGAAACGAGCGGCCTCAGCCCACTCGTGAAAGGGCGAAAGTAGCCCAAGGTAATTGCTGATATTCAACCAGGAAAAGTGCGGCCTCAGCCGATAAAAGGGCGAAAGTAGCCCGAGTGAAACGAGCGGCCTCAGCCCACTCGTGAAAGGGCGAAAGTAGCCCAAGGTAATTGCTGCTATTCAAGCAGGAAAAGTGCGGCCTCAGCCGTCTTATAAAAGGGCGAAAGTAGCCCGAGTGAAACGAGTGGCCTCAGCCTATTCGCTGAATTAGGAAGTCCCACTAGAGGTGGGAGCATCAGAAATGAGGGCATGAGAGCCCGGAGTATGTGGGAGGTCTAACTCATAGAACCTCACGAATGTAAGTGGCGTGGACCATCCCGCAGCGTTACAAATATCCTGCAGGGACACCCCTGCTAGGAAAGCCTTAGACACCGCAACTTTGCGGGTCGAGTGAGCCTTGGCTTCCATCGGTGAGGGAAGACCAGAGGACTCATAGGAAATTGTAATGGCATCCGAAATCCACCGACTTAATGAATGCTTAGAAGCTGGAAGACCTCTGTTATGGGGACCGAAACACACAAATAATTGGTCCGTCTTCCTCCACAGGGCAGCTCTGTGGACGTACGTGTCCAGTGCTCGCAGTAGGCGAATTCCATCCTGGTGCACTCTCTCCAGAACTCCCGGGAGCAGAGCGATTGGGGGAAAGGCGTACAGACGAAGCCTCGGCCACGTCTGTACCATAGCATCCAGTCCCAGGGGAGCTGGATGACTGAGGGAGAACCAAAGGGGACAATGTGTGGTCTCCTGGCTCGCAAAGAGATCTACTTGGGCCCTGCCAAATTTGCTCCATATGACTTCCACCACCTCGGGGTGGAGTCTCCATTCCCCGGGCCTCAACCCCTGCCTCGACAGGATGTCTGCTCCCACATTGAGATGTCCAGGTATGTAAACTGCTCTTAAAGAGAGGAGTTTTCCCTGGGACCACACAAGGATCTGGTGTGCCAGCTTGTTCAAGGGGCGCGACCGCAGACCTCCTTGGTGGTTGATATAAGCGACCACCGCTGTGTTGTCGGTGCGAACCAGCACATGGTGATCTTTTAGGTCTGGGAGGAAGTGTTTCAAAGCTAGAAACACGGCCAGCATTTCCAGGCGATTGATGTGCCACGTGAGATGGCATCCACTCCACAGACTTTGGGATGAGCGGCCACTCATGACCGCTCCCCAGCCGATGAGGGAAGCGTCCGTCGTAAGTGTAACACGACGACAAGGAGCCCCCAACATCGGGCCTTGAGACAGGAACCAAGGTTTCTTCCACATGTCTAAGGCACGAAGGCAGCGCCGCGTGACCTTGATCATACGGAGTGGGTTGCCCCTCGGGGAAAACCCCTTGGTCCTGAGCCACCACTGTAAAGGTCTCATGTACAGCAGGCCAAAAGGAATCACGTTGGACGCAGCTGCCATGAGACCTAGCAGAACTTGAAACTGCTTTACAGTGAGTGATCGGCCTATCTTGACTCTCTCGACTGCGTTGAGAATCGACTCTATATGAGCAGGAGTCATATGAGCCCACATCGTGGTCAAATCCCAAACTACTCCTAGATAAGTGGTTCTCTGAGCTGGAGAAAGAACACTTTTCTTGGAATTTAGTCTTAACCCCAGAACTTTCATGTGGGCAAGAACGACATCTCGATGTCGAACTGCCATTTCTTTGGACTGGGCCAGTATAAGCCAGTCGTCTATGTAGTTCAGTATGCGGATGCCCTGGAGTCGCAGAGGAGCCAGCGCCGCATCCACACACTTGGTGAAAGTTCGGGGTGAGAGTGCTAGACCGAAGGGAAGGACCCTGTATTGGTAAGCTTTGCCCCCAAAAGCGAACCTGAGGAACTTCCTGTGTTGTGGAAGGATGGAGACATGAAAATAGGCGTCCTTGAGATCTATGGTCACAAACCAGTCCTCGGACTTGATTTGAGACACAACCAGCTTGACAGTAAGCATTTTGAACTAAAGTCTCAGTACTGCACGATTGAGCAGTCTGAGATCTAGAACAGGACGTAGTCCTCCATCCTTCTTGGGAACTATGAAGAAGCGGCTGTAGAACCCGCACTCCATAAGATGAGGAGGGACCACCTCGATGGCCTCCTTCCTCAAAAGAGTTTCTACCTCTTGTTCCATAATCAGAGCCTGCTGAGGGGCCACAACAGTGGTGACAACCCATTGAAAAGATGGCGGAGGGGCGCCAAACTGAATTTTGTAACCTCTTTCTACAGTCTGCAAGACCCATTGAGATACGTTTGGCAGAAGTTTCCACACTGCCTCTCTCGAGGCTGATCTCTGATGGATTTTGAGGTGGCGAATCCTTCTGCACCGCAACGCTCACGGGCGGATGCAGAAAGGGGGTTCCGCGAGAAACCACTGCGCCCTGAAGCACCGAAGGTGGCAGGGTTGGCAGCCCGGTCTCTCGAGGGCAATGGGGTGATATTATATCCCCAGGGGGGCCTGCCCTCAGAAGCCCTGAGCCGTGGACGTCAGGACTTCTTTATCGAGGACTTCCTCGCCTGAAGGACGGCCCTCAGGTCGCCCTTCGGTTTAGAAGCCCCCGACTTGGAGCACTTACTGGACCCCCGATCTCTCTGTGGGGGGGCCCGAGTAGCAACGCTCCGCTTCTGCTCTTTGCGGTGCGAGGAGTGGGTACTCCTGTGGGGCTGCTCCCGTCCAGCAGCCCCAGAGCTTGAGCGGCGAGGAAGATATCTCTGGAACGCCGCCGCTTGCTGTCGTGACTGCCTGAACCTGTCGACGACGGAGGGAACCGTGTCGCCGAACAGGCCAGACGGTGTGAGCGGGGCGTCGAGAAGATAGACCCTGTCGCAGTCTTTAATATCCGACAGGGTCAGCCAGAGATGTCTCTCTGCGACCACCATGGCTGCCATAGACCGCCCAATGGCGCGGGCGGTCTCCTTGGTGGCTCGCAGAGCAAGGTCAGCAGTATGACGCAGCTCGCTGACGTCGACTGCCGCCCCGTCCTCGCCTTCATCAAACTCTTTCAGCAGGTCGGCTTGATACGCCTGCAACACCACCATGGTGTGCAAGCAAGCTCCAGCCTGACCTGCTGCGGAGTACCCCTTCCCCAGCAACGCTGATGTAGCTCTTAGCGGTTTGCTGGGGAGTGCCGAGGCCCTTAGGGACGATGCAGAGCTAGGGGACAGATAGCTCGAGAGCGTCTGTTCCACCTGTGGCACCGCCCCATAACCGTGTTCACGAGCCCCGATCACATTACAATAGATGGCGGCGGAAGGGGAGTGAACACGTGCCGAGAATGGTTTGGTCCACGATCTCGACACCTCGGTGTGGAGATCGGGAAAGAACGGCAGGCCTCGGCGTGGAGGTGTAACTTTGGGACGCAGAAAGCGTTCATCAAGCTTTGTCGCCGCTTTCTGCTCCCCAGTCACAATGTCCGGCCAACTGATGTTGAGTTTGGCAACGGCACAAGTGACCACCTCCACTAACTCCTCGTACTCAACGGGCTGGGTGGGCGGGGGACCAGCCTCCTCGACCGCTTCCGTTTCCTCCTCCTCAGAGGAAGAAAGACGGAGGGACGAGTGCTCCTCCTGGAGGGAAGAAACCGCAGAACGGGCTTCCAGACCAGAAAGGGGCAAGGATCTGCCAGAGGAGGCTGGAGAAAGGGGCCCGCCCGTCTCCACACTCACTAGCAGATCCATCTGCGATCCCCACGAATGCAAGCGCCGCTCTGCCTCAGCAGAAGCGGGACCTGATCCGCGGGGAATGCTGGTGAGGGCTCCTTCCTCAAAGGCTGACTGGGTATGCCTCGCTCCCAAACAAACAACACAAAGCGAGTGTGTGTCCTCTGCCGTGATGTATCTTTGGCAGGGAGGAACACACTGCTTGAACTGCTTGTTCTCGCCCATTTTAACTTTCTTATTTTGCTTTCCTATAATAACTCAGTGATCAAATAAAAGTAGAGTAAACTGGCTCCGAAAAACAGCACTGAGGGACAGACAATACACAGAGTGCGATTGAAGGACAGAAGCTGCCGGCTGCATTCACCGCACGTGCTTTATAGCTTCCTGGTTCCTGACGTTACCCCGTCCATGACGTCGCACGTGCTTTTCCTATTGGACGGATTATACACGTGATCAGAGCGTGGTCACGCTGGGGGTGTTCCCAAAGCGTTCCGACGCAGCTCGACGTTCCCGAAGGGGAACCAAACTTTTACCAGTAAAGAAATCTGACTACGCCACCCTAGAAATTACCTCCAGGGAACAATACTCAAAACCCAAAAATGGAGTAAATTAAGCACACAGGTTCGATTCCCTCATAGAAGTAAGCAGGAGACGTGGGTGAAGTATAAAAATACAAATGTTTATTAATACAAGAATGTTTTAAAATAGACACTAAAATGTCAGAGGAACAGCAGGAGACCCCACTTTAAATGGAAGAAAATGAAATTACAAAAGGAATGACACAAAATCAACTTTAAATATGAAAACAAAATGAAAGAAATACCAGCGGGTCTGAGGCTCCCAACGGCAGGAAACAAAATGGAGTCTGGATTTACAAGAGCACACTTCCATGCACACACACACCAAGGTGCACTCAGATCACACTACCACACACTCGAAGTGGTACACAGCACGCAATAAAGAACCACCACCACAAGGAGGAAGATCCGTTCACCCCATGGGACACCCAGCTCCTGCAAAAAATAAAAAATAACTTTACTCCCACAAAAGTATAGACAAAAGAAAAAGAAAAAAAAAAAAGAAAAAAAAAAGAAACCAGATGAAGCAATTATTTTCTCAATAAAATGAGATCATCGTATTCTCCATGCTGATACACAAACAGAAGGCAGCCACTACACACAATCTGAACCAGACGAACAGTCCCCTTTCAACAACGATGATGGTGGCATCTGCACGACAGTATACTGTACACAGCAGGACTGCAGGAACGTGAGCAGAACGTCAGCAGCGCAATACTGATCGCTTTTAGGCAAATCCGGCTGTCAGTCACCTAATTTCATTACATTCCACCCCCAGTTTCTGCAGTGTCGCCCTGACAGTGATCTAAACGGCAACGCCCCCAATACTCAGTTCCAAGGCCGAAACAGGGTACCAACTGTACTACCAACTATGCTAGACACTGAACCAGCACCTACTGCTCGAGGGAGGTTTTGCATGTTAGAGTGGTGACCTGCAGTTCACCTCCCAGTTCTTCTCACTACACTCTCAACCACCTCCAATGAATTTGGAGGCAATGCAACCGGCTGCAAACCCACCTCAACCTCCGGACAATCTGTTACTCTACTGGCTTCTACAGATAGCGCACCACCAGATGTCTGAGGGACAGAAGGAACAACAGCATCCTGTGGCTGCAACCTACCTCTTGTGGTGTCTCTGGCAGCAAGACAAACAAATCCTCCTCATAATCATGCTCCTCTTCCAGGGGTTGCAGAGGTTCAATGACCAAAGGGTCAGGCAATTCAGGAGGTAGATCCTGGCCGAACAAGGCCTTCAGCAGAGATCGTTGCACATACTTTACTTTACCCAAGTCTGTGGTGGGAGCAATGGTGTATACCGGCCCACCCTCCTTAGGCGCCCTCAGGACCTGGTACACCACTGAGCTCCACAGGTCCTGGATTTTGTGTCTACCCCTCATGCTATGATCGCGGAGGTATACCAGCTGACCCTCCTTCAGTGGTGCTTCCTTTACCTGCAGGTCATGCCGGGCCTTTTGCCTATCGGCTGCGGAACCCAACCGTTCCCAGGCACCCTTGAAAGCAACTTGCAACCGACCCTGCTGCTCCAGAATCCATCTATGAATACTGCCAGACAATGGCTCTTGAACTCTGCCCAACAGGAAATCAACAGGGAGTCTGGGCTCCTGCCAAACATTAAAAAATGCTTTAAAAGACCAACCAGTTTTAAAATTACCACCTGTTACAGAACAGCACGCTTACCTGTAACCACCGTAAACACTGGCACAAAAGGGGAAAGCACCATGGCCAACAACAAATCAGCCCTTATATTAAGGATACTGATTGCTGATAGGCAAATCTGGCTGTCAGTCACCTAATTTCATTACATTCTGTTCCTGCAGCCTGCTGTGGAGATCTGAGTCGAGTGTGCCAGAGAAAAGAGGGCAGGCGAGGCGTCTTGGGTGATGCCAGGCCGTTTGGTAGCGGCTGCGAGATGGGGCCTGGGGCTCGATTGGAGCGACATGCGGGGAAGACACGGTCCTGGGGCCGAACCAAATACTGATACCGAACCGTACCGATACTTAACTGTCAAGTTGATAGAGATGAGTCAGCTTTTACTGGCGTTGATTGACATTAGTGGGAGCCTCTTGTGATGGTTAGGCTAAGTATCTGACGCACTTCTCCCGAACCTCCTTAATGAAACATAATTTAGTGTACACAAAAACTGAAGAAAATTGTTTTCACAGCACAGTAAAATTACAGACAGAAACACCTACCTTATATGATGGAACAACGTCACTGATGGGCCTGAATGTGTGATAGATGTGTTTTTGTGAAGTAAAGCATTCTGCACACGCAGGCTGTTTGTCCTCCAGACAGAAGAGTTTGAGTTTCTCACTGTGTAAACTGCAGATCTCCTCAGATCCTGATGAACGCCTCTCATTTCTCTCCTTCAGGAACGACTCACACAAGTTTTGTAATGCCAGATTTAATGGAGGTTGTTCTCTTGAGGATCTTCTCCTGCAGACAGGACACTCCTGTGTTTTCTTGGTTCTCCAGAACTGTTGAAGACACTCTTTACAGACACTGTGACTACATGATAAAATAACAGGACCCTTGAAGATTTCACAGCACACGGGACAATTATAGTCATATTCAGCTGATGAAGCCATTTTCACTGAGCTCCAGCAATCAAAACTTTCACTTTCAGATCTGCTGTCTGTTCAAAAACAAACGTCTTCAACGTTGTTGCCTTCGTTGTTCACTGATGGCTGATGTTTTTTTTTTAAACTTTTGTCAAAAGAAAAAAAAAATAGTATGACAGAAAGGAGAAATAACAAGTTAGTCTCTTCCTGGTAAGTGTTGCAAGAGGGTGGAGTTTCTGATCACCATTGGTTGTGTTTAACCCTTTAACATTCAACCCTAAAAGGAACCAATGTTATTATTTATTTATTTATTTTTTAATTTTATTTTATTGTAAATTCTTAGTATTGAACTTGATTTACATGTGCAGTACTGTTTTATGTTTTTTTGTTTTTGTTTTTTGGTGAATAATAAACATAAGTGTAACATTGTTAGTATCTCTTAAATACCTTCCATAATTATCAGGGTCCACATAAAATTAAACTTTTTAAAAAAGGGTGTTTCGAAATACACAAAACATGCTATATATTGGTATATTGACATCTTTATAATATCCAGGACATTTTCACTGATTTTATTGTGATTTAGTGATTTTATTCATATGTTATTTGCTAAATTAATCAAATTTCAGTCAATTCAGTTAATTCAGCAATTAAAAACATTTTACACAACAGGAAAAAAAAAAATACGACAGGAATATTGCAAACTACTGCAGTCCATTTATCATCTATAGCGAAAAGAGTAACAATGTGCCGTAAACAGCAAATATGTTTGCATGTTTTTTTCTTAAAGATTGTTTAGGTGGTTAAATATTCATGGCCCACTTTGGCTGAATGTGTTTGATAAAGTGGGCCAACTTAAACCTTCACTAATTCTACTCATATTCATTAAATAAATTGACATGCACTGATTATTTCATAATTTACATGTATAAATGTTTTCTTAGAAAAAAAAGAATTAAGTGTGCAATCAGTAAATTCAAGTCAGAGATGGAAGAAAGTAAAGAGAGAGCAGAAAGGAAGGTGATGCATGAAGTTGAATCTGGAGTGAAAAAAGGATAAGACAAGCAAAATGTAAATGTAGAGTATAAAGCTTTAAAATAGGGTCACAGATTAAGTTACATCACATTTTAAGATTTAAAATTAGTTCATTTTCATAAATGGTATTAATTTAATAACTGTAATATTAATTTGATCAAATTTAATGTCAACAAAACATTGTCTATCAGTCAATTTAAATTTAATTTTTATGCCTAAATTAAGTCAAATTACTTGAGAAAATTTTCCTCATAGCTTAGGGCTTTTTTGGGGCTTGTTAAATATGTTTGTTTGATAATATTTGTTAAACATAAAAATGTAAAATAGTTTTTCTAATTTCTAGTAAAATACAGGATTATTTTTTGGAGATTGCCAGAGTGAAAAGGGCTTTGTCTGGAATGTATGATCTCAAAATATTTATTGTATATACCTCCCAAATAACATTACATAAACTGAATTCAAATAAAATTATTGCTGGAACTTGAAGTTAAAAAACTAATGAAGTAAAAATAATAATAATAATAATAAACATTGGGCTATCTAAATGACAAGGTTAACAAGAAGTGGGCCACCTAATTTCAGTGTACTAAAATTATGATATGGATTTAAAATATTGTAAACATGACTGTAAAAAAGGTTGATCCAAACCTACAGGTGTAACATTTACTGACTATTGAACGGTAAGATCCCTAGAGAAGAAGAACAACAGAAGAAAGGAAAGACTGTGTCAGTGAAGGTGGTTGTGAATGTGTGTAGATGTGTGTTAGTTACAGGATCAGAGAATGACACCCTTCCTCTGTCATAGTCCAGAACAACTCTCACACACTCAAGAACCTGTTGTACACAAAAAACAACCCTTGTAGACAGTCCATACTGCACCAACCAGAGATTATTTTCAGAGAAATCACGTCCCTTCCTTTGGTTTGATGCTGTAGTTACTCCAAGACTCCACCAAGAACTCTCTTTAACCTCCACATCCCAGCAGTGTGTTCCTGAGTTAAAACCCTCTGAACCCAGAACACAGAGATACCTGTCAAATCTCTCTGGATTATCAGGAAGCAGTTGACTGTTCTGACTAAATCGCACACTGGTCAGATCATCAGACAGGATGAGCTCTGGATGAGCCGTGTTTGGATCCAGAATCACAGGAGCTGATGAGACACAATCAACAGCTGCTTTTATTCTAATGTTCATATAATGATCAAGAGTGAACCGTACACAGATTATTATGAATTATGACACTCGTCCTATTGATCAAACACATCAGACATTTTCCTCTGATCACTGTCAGTGTTGTTACAGTAAATATTTTAGGTTTGCCAATCAATCAAACTGAACTGAGATCTGCTGTATCACTGTAACTGTAAATATCATGTGGAGCAAAGCTGTTCTTCTCTTGTTTACGGCTCATTTTGGTGGAGTAGCTCATCTGGTTATTCACACATAATGCTGAAATCTGTAAATATTCCCTCATGCGTCATTTCCAGTGTATGTGTAACAGCACAGATCTTCTCCAGACTCACTGTTTTGGACAATGTCCTGCATCTTCTTCCAGACTCTGAACGGCAGGTTGCCCAAGTAACGTGGCACATGAATCAAAGCTCCAGAAGGCGTCTGTGGATCCGGCTGTGAGATCTGGACTCTGGAAGAACATTCAGGAGTCAGAACTGCAGTGGCTTTGGCTTCAGAAGCAGAGAGACCAGAGACACCAGCAGATCACTCACCTTTCCATCGTGACTGGAAACTCCTGCAGAACAAACACACCATTGATCATCAAGAACTCAATCAATCATCAATCAATCAATCAATGGATGATCTGAAATCAGACCTTTAGAAAGCAGACGTCATTGGCTTTCATCATCTCCTCCGTGTCTTTGATTGTGTGTGAAAGAGCTGAGATGTGTCTGTTCATCTCCTCCAGCTTCTCCTTCATCATCTGCTTCTTCTGCTCCTCTTCATTTCTCAGTGCAGTGATTGTAGCTTCTTCTTCATCTCTGAGAAACTGATGAAGCTTCTCAAACTGCTGTTTAATCTGATGCTCTGTGTGCTCAGCTTGAGACTGAAATCAAATCACATTCACTTCAATCATCTCCATCAACACACATCAACACATCACATCATTCAGATCCAAGAGAAACTCAGACACCTGACATATAACAGATGCAGAAGCAGATGAATAAACTACATTATATTATATAAAATATAACAAATCATAATTGTGAATAGTGATCATCTGTACTGAAAAATACTCTTGATTCTGTTTCCACACCTTGATGTGTTGAACTGTTTTCTCAAACTCGCCTTTCATTTTTTCTCTCTTTTTAAGTTTCTCCTGTAAGGACGTCAGTGCTGTATTCAGCTCCTCCTAGAATTGAAAAAAAGTAAAAATATATAAAACAGCAGATTACAGTGAAGAGACGAAAATACATTGTACAGGTTTTTTTTTTTTTTTTTGTATATCTCACATTTAAACCTAACACAAAGCAAAGGTAGCCTGAGTAAATACAAAATACATCTAAAACATTTTCAAGAGCATGAAGTTGGTTAAAAGGTCTGAGCCAGTAACTATATTTGAGTATGACACTATTGAGTGTACAAAGAAGCAGAAGAAACCAGTACGGGGGAAAATACGATTTCATAGCAGAGTATATTTTCATTAAGTTTAGTCAAATGAAAGAAATAAATACCTACCTTATATGATGGAACAACTTCACTGATGGGTCTGAATGTGTGATTGATGTGTTTTTGTGAAGTTAAGCACACTACACACACAGGCTGTTTGTCCTCCAGACAGAAGAGTTTGAGTTTCTCACTGTGTAAACTGCAGATCTCCTCAGATCCTGATGAACGCCTCTCATTTCTCTCCTTCAGGAACGACTCACACAAGTTTTGTAATGCACGATTTAATGGAGGATTAGATTTTGAGGATCTTCTCCTGCAGACAGGACACTCCTGAGCTTTCTTGGTTCTCCAGAACTGTTGAAGACACTCTTTACAGAAACTGTGACTACATGATAAAAGAACAGGTTTCTTGAAGATTTCACAGCACACGGGACAATTATAGTCATATTCAGCTGATGAAGCCATTTTCACTGTTTAAGCTCCAGCAGTATAAACTTTACTTTCACTTTCTAAATGACGGTTTAAAAAAAATAATAAACCATGAAAATCACAAAGATCTGCTGTCTATTCAGAAACAAACGTCTTCAGAGTTTATCTCTTCGTTATCCACAGATGGCCGATTCTTTCTTGCTTTTGTCAAAGAGAAGAAAATCAGTATGACAGAAAGAAAAAATAACAAGTCAGTCTCTTCCTGGTAAGTGTTGTAAGTTTCTGATCACCTGTTTAAACAGGTCAGACAACACCAACAGGATTTTTTTTTTCATGCTATAAAAAGCATTCAGAATTAACATACACTGAAACTTTCTCAAGTATACTGCTAGAAAACATTGAATCAAACACAAAAGAACAATGAAAAACAAGGACCTGAGTGAAACACAGCACAATTTTGCAAATGGGAATCCAACAAACACTTTGAGGATAACAAAACCAACAGCTGAGTTTTACAATACTTAAAAAAATACACCAGGTTACAAACAAAAGAGCAAACAAAACTGTGCTCAAGTAAAAGTACTAATAGAAATGGGTGTTGATTTCATACTGTGATGGCAGCCTATTTTTAATATATAAATATCCAATAATGCCAAACACTGTTAAAAAACATGGTTCTTTATTGGCATCAATGGTTGAACATCCATGGAACCCTTCCAATGCAGAAAAAGTTCTTTGGAATTTTAAAATGCTCTTCAAAATGGTTCTTTTAAAGAACTGTTCACCTTTCCCGAAGGTTCCTTCGGAAACCAAAAATGGTTCTTCTATGGCATCACTGCAAAAACACCCTTTTAGAAGCTTTTAAGAGTGTAGTTTGTAGTACTTTCAGTGGTGTCATGTACTTTAACCCCCGGTTTCACAGACAAGGCTTAAGCCTAGTCCTAGACTAAAATGTAAATCTGTTGTTTCAACTAAAATAAAATTGCACTGATTGATCCTAAAATATATTAATGCCTTTGTTTTGTCTCAAGATGCACAACAGTAATGTTTTTTATTCTAATCACATTTATGAAAATTGTTTAAATGTCCTAATTGAACTCTGGCCTAATCTTGGCTTAGTCTAAACCCTGTCTGTGAAACCGGGCCTAAGTGTTTAATCTTTTTGGTTGTAAAATGTATTGCAGAATCACTCACACTGCATAAGTACAGTAGGTGTAAAACTAATAAAGATCTCCATTCAGTAGATTGTAGATTCATATCCACTCCATTCCACACTCTATATTCCCAGGGTTTTGTTTCCCAATAACTGATTCAAAAACTAATTCAATAAGGTTTGCCATAAATTCTTTGGAAAGAATCAACTCAAAAGATTAATTTGCAAATGGGGCATCTCTCATTCACCAGTAACAAGAGAGCGGCCTTGGAAAAAAACTACAGATTTTTTTTTTTTACATTTATTGCATGAAAATAGAGTAACGATAGGAACATCTGAAACTGAGATACAGTATCTCACAAAAGTGAGTACTCCCCTCAAATTTTTAGTAGCCATTTTAGTATATCTTCTGATGGGACAATACTAGGGTTGGGTATTGTTTGGATTTTTTTCGATACCGGTGCCAAATCGATACTTTTAAAACGGTACTGATGCCAAAACGGTGCCTGAACCGATACTTTAAAAAAAAAGCCACAAAATGGTGGATGACACAAGAACATCTTTTTATTGGACAAAAAAGTTATTTAAAATGAAAAATGTATTAAAAGTTTAAAGTATACATTAATATTTAAGTAAATACAAAACTGCTCCTTTTGAAAACCTGTTTTCTCTTCTTATAGGTGGGAGGTTGACCAAATTGTTAGTGTAATCTAATTACGTGTCACGTCATGAAATATTTTTAATACGAAAACTGTCTAATGTGATCACAATTTCATAAAAAAACATTGTAAGTTAGGCCTATTAATTGTAATGATTTCATTTCAAACAACGAATAAATTATATTGAGAAAGTGAGCAAAGTATAAACTATTTTGAAACTATTTGAAACTATTTACGAATTAGTAAACCACTGCGTCGCAAAATGATTCACTGTTTCGAAACGCTCCAATCGGATCGCAAATCATTTGATTCAAAACGAAACTTAAAAGCAAGTACGGTGAATCATTTGATTCAGAACTTTAAAGCGCTGATCGCGAAAAAATTGATTTAGACGATTTACATCAGGATGTAGGAGAGCTTCACGGGATGTTTTATCCCCACCGGGAATAAAAATAATTCAGCAGAGGCAGGATTGCATAGACTAGAGCAAATCGCGCCCTGCTGATATTGCCAGCTAATGTCCGCAAACTGTCAAACACGATACATCCCTCTGCTTTCAAGTGTATTCCATGTGCACTCAAATATTTCTCAAAATTTAACATGTTTCCCCCTTTATACACAACTGTTGTAAAACATTTGCTGCATGTCGCGGTGTCTGAATCATTTCTCGTGAAATATATAGCCACACTTTAGAACATTTAGTTTTTGCCATTTTAAGTTAAGCATGTTTAATGTAGGTAGCTAAGCTAATGGCAGACCACCTGCTGCAGTCAGAGCAAGAGTAACGATAGTTGTGCATTCACGCGCTTCTCGGATGGTTTCATTTCCCGACGATTTGAGGTTTTAATTCGAAATGTGAAAATGGTCAGTAACTACAAAGATGTCTTGGGTTTGTATTGTCAAAGCTTTCCGACGTTCACGTGAGTTTTCTCATTCAGGAAATAATTTTTCCCATCATTCTGACACTCCATGAATGCAGTATTTAAATTTAAGCGATCATCCATGTTGACAAATCGATGCTTCTTACATCCGTGTCATAGCACCAGAAGACAAATATTTCAATAGACAGTTCAGGCACTTAAGTGGTACAGAAATGAGGCACCGAAATTCGCGTTCTGTTTCAGTCCGGTACATACCAGTCAGATGGGTTTCGGTACCCAACCCTAGACAATACTATAGAAATGAAACTTGGATATATTTTAGAGTAGTCAATGTGCAGCTTGTATAGCAGTATAGATTTATTGTCCCCTAAAAAATTACTCAACATACAGCACTTATTGTCAAAATAGCTGTTCAAAGTGTCAATATATTGTGTTAGTACTATTGTTATCAGTTGTTACCTTGGTGATGTGTTTGGGGTCATTATAATGTTGGACCTAATTTTTAGAGGGAAGGCATCATGTTCTGCTTCAGAATGTAGTACATAATGGAATCCATGTTTCCCTCAACGAACTGCAGCTCCCCAGCACCAGCAGCACTCATGCAGCCCCAGACCATGATGCTACCACCACCATGCTTGACTGTAGGCAAGACACAGTTTTCTTGATACTCCTCACCAGGGCATCGCCACACATGCTGGACACCATCTGAGCCAAACAAGTTTATCTTATAGTCTCATCAGACCACAGGACATGGTTCCCGTAATTCATGCTCTTGGTTGTCTTCAGCAAACTGTTTGCAAGCTTTCTTGTGAGCCATCTTCAGATGAGGCTTCCTTCTGAGACAACGCCTATGCAAACTCACTTGTTGCAGTGTGCGGCGTATGGTCTGAGAACTGACAAGCTGACCTTCTAATTCTGCAACCTTTAAAGCAATGCTGGCAGCACTCAAGCATCAGTTTTGCATCAGCCAGGTTCTGCACCTGACACACAGAACAAGTGCTCAACGTCATTGATCGACCCTTGCAGGGCCTTTTCCTAATGGAACCCATCTTGGAAAACCTCTGTATGACCCTGACCATTGATAGATTGTCCCTTGAGAAGATATACTAAAATGGTTGCTGAAATGTGAGAGGTGAACTTACTTTTGTGAGATACTGTAAGTCACATTCCCAGTACATATTTTACATCCATTTACATCAATGAATGAATGATCATTTAGCATTTATAATGGAAATAAAAATTATTAATTTGTCTCATGTTGAACAAATATTGAAATTGTGATATGGATTAAATACTGGAAACATGATGAGCATCAAAGATGAAAGTACGCCAATCCAGACCTACAGGTGTAACATATACTGACTATTGAGCGGTAAGATCTTCAGAGGGTAACAACAGAATAAAGGAAAGACTGTGTCAGTGAAGGTGGTTGTGAATGTGTGTAGATGTGTGTTAGTTACAGGATCAGAGAATGACACCGTTCCTCTGTCATAGTCCAGATCAACTCTCACACGCTCTAGCTTCTGTTTAACAGGAAAACCAGCCCGTTCAGAACATCTGTGCTCCACACACCAGACATCAGTGTTAAAGAAACCATCTCTTTTCCTTTGGTTTGACGCTGTAGTTACTCCAAGGATCCAGCACGGAGTCTCTTTAACCTCCACATCCCAGCAGTGTGTTCCTGAGTTAAAACCCTCTGAACCCAGAACACATGGCAAGATGTCAAATCTCTCTGGATTATCAGGAAGCAGTTGATTGTTTCCACTGTATTTCACACTGGTCAGATCATCAGACAGGATGAGATGTGGATTTGCAGTGTTTGGATCCAGAATCACAGGAGCTGATGAGACACAGTCAAAAGCTGCTTTTATTCTGATGTATGCTCTACACCATACCAGTCATCTGAATTCATCTGTTGGCACTAAGAACCCTAGATCAAACTGATTCCATATGTATATTATAAAATCTGGTGAAGGTATTGAGTGTAGCCCATTCCATAGCTCTACATATGTCTCTGAGGCAGGCAGCATTCGCTAAAGCCAAAGAGGCCGTAACACCCCCGGTCGAGTGCGCCCTCCCAATAGGTGTGGTAATTCCCAGGCTTGATATGCAAAGAGAATTGCATCCACAATCCAGTGGGATATTCCCCGTTTGGAGACAGCCTTCTCCTAATGCTTACCCCCAAAGCAGACAAACAGCTGTTCAGATAATCGGAAACTCTGTGTGCAGTCCAGACAAATCTGCCAAGCGCATACTGGCACAACAGAGAAAGGCTGGGTTTCCCTCATCAAGTCAAGTCAAGTCGAGCTTTCTTGTCATTTTGCTACATGTATGAACATATAGTAGAACAAAATGTAGTGTCTCGCAGGACTACGGTGCTACATACTAAACATAACATAAACATACAACAGTACAATTATAAATGAAAAAATAATTATAGACCTATACAACAGTTAACCATCTGACTTTACATAAACTATAACTACAATAAATGGTTGACTACACAATTACTGTACATTAAGTTTTACAAAAGAGATATTTGTACATGAAATTGTGCAAAAAAGATATTTTGTACATGAAAAAAGTTGTGCAGAAGAGAGATATTGAGGGAAGCAGCGCATAGTGCAAAATGATTCCTAGTGCAATGCACAAGTAAACATATATAATCCTGTTGAGTCTTTGCAGCTTGTGTTTAGTGTACATAAGTGTGTTACTACAGGTGGTTTGTATAGCCCACTCACCTATGTGTGAGTGAGCTATACAGGTAAACCTCCTTCACACAGGTACTCAGGTGGATGGTACTCTGGTACCTTCTACCTTATGGCATGAGCTGGAAGAGATTGTGGGAGGGATGGGTGGGGTCTTTAACAATGCTGGAGGCCTTGCTGGAGCCTCGTGCGAGGAAAATGTCCAGGATGGAGGGGAGAGGGGCACCGATAACCTTTGCGGCAGTGTTCACTGTCTATAGTAGGGTCTTATGGTCAGTGGCACTACAGTTCCCGTACCAGACAGTGATGCAGCTGGTCAGCACACTCTCAATGGTGCACCTGTAGAAAGTAATCAACAGGTTTAGCTTGCAAGTTTACCACCCGATTCCTGAAGGGGGTAGTAGGAACCTTAGGTATATAGCCATGCCTGGACCTCAGGGCAGTGTGAGAGTATGCGGTCCAAACTGTAGGCCAGTCACGTTTATGGAGAGGGCTTGTAGTTCCCCCACCCTCTTGACAGAAGTAAGCGCAGTCAGGATCATGGTTTATGGGGTGGAAACTGAGCATGATTAAATCCAAAGGCTCACATTGATCTCTCTATAAGGCCTGTAAGACCACTGAGAGATCCCAAGAGGGTATGAGGTGCGATCTCTGAAGACTTCATGTTTCTGCACCTCTCAGGAATCTAATAATGAGATTGCTTTGCAACCAATCTACAATCAACAATGTGGTGATTTGCTGCTATTGCAACCACGTCGACTTTCCAGGTAGATGGAGGTAGGTGCCCTTCCAAACCCTCTTGGAGGAAGAAAAGCACCGACCCAATAACACATATCCAACAGTCTTCCTCCCGGGAAGAACACCAACTAAAGGGCAGGTGGAACTTCAGAACATGTAACTGCTTTATAGAGGGGGCACTTGTTTGAGTAATTGTATCTATAACTGCAGTTGATAGCCTTCTGGATTGTTCCTCTTCCCATCCAAGGACCACACATGGAGGTTTTGAAAGTCTGGGCACGAGTGAGAAAACACCATCAGAGTGAGCTCTGAAAACCAAATCTGGTTGGACCAATACAGTGCAACCACAATGACCTGTTCCACAATTTTCCTGATCTTACACAGCATGTGTTTAATATGGCTCATTGGGGGAAACACATTTGCATTTGTACCCAGTGAAGCCCCAGTTTGAGAGTACCACAGAAGGCAATGAGGGATTCCAGAGAAGCAAAGAAATCTACCTGTGCTTTGCCACATTGACTTCAAATCATCTTGACCTACTTGAGCCACTGCTGACTCCAGAGGAGATAGCAGGTGAGTTGTGGGAAAGAATACCACCATGGTGGTTGATATAAGCTACAGTTGCTCTGTTGTCTGTCGAATCAAAGGTCGAAACCACCTTAAAGCTAGAAGCACAGGCAACAACTCGGCAGTTGATGGACAGAAAGGGAACTGTAAGTATTCCATCATATACTGTACGTCATTTCCAATGAATGTGTAACAGCAAAGATCTACTCACTGTTTTGGACAATGTCCTGCATCTTCTTCCAGACTCTGAACGGCAGGTTGCCCAAGTAACGTGGCACATGAATCAAAGCTCCAGAAGTCGTCTGTGGATCCGGCTGTGAGATCTGGACTCTGGAAGAACATTCAGGAGTCAGAACTGCAGTGGCTTTGGCTTCAGAAGCAGAGAGACCAGAGACACCAGCAGATCACTCACCTTTCCATCATGACTGGAAACTCCTGCAGAACAAACACACCATTGATCATCAAGAACTCAATCAATCATCAATCAATCAATCAATGGATGATCTGAAATCAGACCTTTAGAAAGCAGACGTCATTGGCTTTCATCATCTCCTCCGTGTCTTTGATTGTGTGTGAAAGAGCTGAGATGTGTCTGTTCATCTCCTCCAGCTTCTCCTTCATCATCTGCTTCTTCTGCTCCTCTTCCTTTCTCAGTGCAGTGATTGTAGCTTCTTCTTCATCTCTGAGAAACTGATGAAGCTTCTCAAACTGCTGTTTAATCTGACGCTCTGTGTGCTCAGCTTGAGACTGAAATCAAATCACATTCACTTCAATCATCTCCATCAACACACATCAACACATCACATCATTCAGATCCAAGAAGAACTCAGACACCTGACATATAACAGATCCATTTACAACAATAATAAACTAGTACTAAACACCTGTACTGAAAACCACTTTTGATTCTGTTTCTTCACCTTGATGTGTTGATCAGTTTTCTCAAAGTCTCCTTTAATGTTTTCATTGCGTTGAAGTTTCTCCTGTAAGGACTTCAGAGCTGTATTGAGCTCCTCCTAAAATTGAACCAAAAAACAAATCACCAGATTGCAGTGAAGAGAACACAACCCTGACTTTCTCTTTCGTGTGTGTATATTTCATACTAAATTAATTCCGAAATCAAAACCAAACGTAAAATATAAGCAACCTTATATTTTAAATACAACTTAATACAAAATACACTTTTTCAACAGCATGAAGTTGGTTAAAGGTATTCCCAGTAACACACTATGACAAAGGTTAAATAAGTTTGAGAAGGGTTACAAAGATTTTTAAGGCTCTTGGACTTAAAAGCAAGAGTCATTATTTGCATTTGGAGTAGCAAACCTTCACAGAAATTACAAAAGAGCCAAGGACAACATGGAAGGAGCTGCATTTGCTAAAATTCATGATAAAATCCTAAAAGAGAATGTCTGGTTTTCATGTGGATTGGATTATTCAGCAAGACAACGATTCAAGGCATAGGCGTAAGTCTATACTTCAAATGAGCTCAAAAAAGCAAAATTAAAGTTTTGGAGTGGCCTATTCAAAGTCTAGGCTTGAACCCAATTAAGATGCTATGTCAAGACCTTAGACAGGCAGTTTGTGCTGGAAAAACCTCCAATGCTGCTGAACTATAGTAGTTCTGCAAATAAGAGTGGGTGGTTTGGTTACCATTATTGCTGTTAAATGGATGATGGGTGTTGGATAATGTGTGTTATTTGTGCTTAAAACTGTATTCTGTATTGTACTCAGGATCCGGATTTTAAAACAGCAGATTATAGTTTACAGCAGAAAGAAATATTGAGTGGATGTATGATATCTGTGTTTATGACTGCTTATAATTCTTTACATGAAACAAGAGACATTTGTCCTACCTTATATGATGAAATCACTTCACTTATCGGTCTGAATTTGTGATTGTCGTGTTGTTTTGAATCTCTGCACACAAAACACGCAGGCTGTTTGTCCTCCAGACAGAAGAGTTTGAGTTTCTCACTGTGTAAACTGCAGATCTCCTCAGATCCTGATGAACGCCTCTCATTTCTCTCCTTCAGGAACGACTCGCACACGTTTTGTAATGCAAGATTTACTGGAGGAAACCTTTTTGAGGCTCTTCTCCTGCAGACAGGACACTCTTGCATTTTCTTGATTCTCCAGAACTGTTGAAGACACTCTTTACAGACACTGTGACTACATGATAAAAGAACAGGAGTCTTGAAGATTTCACAGCACACGGGACAATCATAGTCATATTCAGCAGATGAAGCCATTTTCACAGTTTGAGCTCCAGCAACCTAAACTTTACTTTCACTTTCTAAACAACGGTTTCAAACATGAAAAACCTTGAGAATCACAAAGATCTGCTGTCTGTCCAGAAACAAACTTCTTAAAAAAACTTCTCTTCATTGTCCACCAATGGCTGATTCTTGTCTATTTTACTCAAAGAGAAGAAAATCGGCATGACAAAGGAGAAATAACAAGTCAAGTCTTTTCCTGGGAAATGCTGTTAGAGGGTGGAGTTTCTGATCACCTTGGGGCGTTCAAACAGCTTCGGATTACATTTGAATAGCATGCATTCAAAATTAACTTGCATTGAAACTTTCCGAAGTTAAATGCTAGAAACGTTTAATCAAAAACACATATTGATGCTAAAAAGGCTCAAGACAGGTTATTTGTGTTTTATTTATTGCTCTTTCTTTGTCAGACATTCTTGAGCAGAGGTGGGTAGAGTACTCTCAGATTTCAGACGTCACTTTCAAGGACCATTGGCTGAACATTTGATGCATATGGCACACAAAATTGTTTCCAAGTTTTAAAGTCGTCATCAGACTGGTTGAAAAATACCGGATTTCTGGCAGACGTGTGTGTCGGGTTTTTTAACATGTCACCTGGGAACAAAGACGTCGTGACTGCAAATCCCCTTATCAAATAAGAAAGATGTCCTGTTTACAATGAACGCTTATCAGAATCAACAAAACGCTGGATTTTCATAAGTATGTGAAATATGTATGTGACATGTTCAATCTTACTTCTTAGGCTGATAAATCAATAAAAAACAAATGCACGTTTAGAAATAAGAAATCAGAAATGCTGATTTTGCCAAGTTATCTAGAATTATATATAAAAGAGCATTTTAGTTACTGGCCCAATTTACCTGAATGTGTTAAGATAAAATGAGCCAATAATTTCAGGTAAAATGGGCCACCTTCTGAGTTGAGTTTAAGCAGAAATTCTAGTTGTTCCTCTTATTAAAAATTATTTTTATTATTAATAAATTGCATAATTGCATTTGTGACATACCTTTTTCACATTTTACCATCTAAATGTGTTTGAAGTGTGGTTATGTGTGCTTGACTATGTTTATATGTGCATGTTAGTGAGGCATGTGTATGTATATGTGTACACACAAACAT
Source organism: Garra rufa (assembly GCF_049309525.1). NCBI lineage: Eukaryota > Metazoa > Chordata > Actinopteri > Cypriniformes > Cyprinidae > Garra > Garra rufa. The sequence continues at coordinate 49,351,475 of NC_133368.1, read as the reverse complement.
AGCTGTGCGCATATGGGCTCACACTCACTGAAAAGACATTGGATGAAAGAGACATAGAAGTGATAGGTGTTGAATTAAAGTGGCCTAATGGTAATCTATTAATTACTGACGGTATGAAAATGATCAGAAAGGAAAGAAGACGGTCAGAAAGGAACATAAAGGAGATAAAAAGGATTTTTGACAGGGATGGGGCAAAAATACAATCTGTGGGTGGGGGAGAGGATGAGTGGAGCATTGGCCAAATATTGGGAGACAGTTAAGAGAGGCCTAAAAGTAAATGTATGTTTTCTCTACGGCGTGAAATTTGCATTTTAATGTAATTCAAATTGATGTTCTAATGTAATTTAAATGCAATGTTACACTGCTGCATTAAATGTGTTTTATCAGAAATGTCTCTATTTCACTTTGTATTTTGACTGGCCCATTATTGCTGATCAGCCGGCCCAATTTACCTGAACACTGCTATCTCAAAAAAAAAAAAAAAAATGGAGGGCAGCTAATGTTTCAGAACCTGTAGGGCCTAAACAATTAGATTTTATTAAATCAATTCAACAGAAAAATATTAAACACAATTTTTTTTTTTTATCAAAGGAACACAGTTAAAATGCCATACATAAGTTTTTTGTTAGTGTCCCAAGCGAATAACTAAAAAATGGCCTAATATCACCCTAAAGTTCACGTAGTTTGTGTAGATTCTTCAAAATACATAGAAGAGTATTACACACGGTCTGCTCTTGTACATTTACACACCCCCAAAAATGAAGTGGCACACACAATATTACTTTTTCCAAGTAACGCATTACTTTTTAATATATCTGAGTTACTTTTTCTCTTCATTTATTGATTAAAAGCTCTCCTGTCCCCATGTTGAGAGAAATTGTGAGTAAGATGTTACTTTAGTTCTACTTTAATTCATCTCACTCACTAAAAAAACAGATAGAGTATTCCTCAAAATGAATAAAAACACTGAAATTCAACACAAACCTGCAATAATTAAATATGTTCAATAATACAAATATCCTTCATGTATTTAATTAACCATCCATTTTATTAAGCGATGTCTTTGCTGCCGACCTTCGGTGATCCAATTCATCCATATATGCAAAAAATACTCAAGATAATCCAACATTTGTTTTCCTTTTTTGTTGCTGAAGAGTTGACATTCATTCTTCCGTGGTCTACTGTACAGACCTGAATTTACTTTTCTCTAAGCCTGAGGCTTTTGCTGTGAAAAGGCTTTTACATTTGCCATAAATATAACTTTTTACATTTAAAACATACAAGCAAGCCCTGCCCAGATTTAAAAAGTAACGCAAAAGTAACATAATTTCTTTACTTTTCTATAAAAAGTAACTAAGTAGCGTAATTAGTTACTCTTTTAGAGAGTTACTCAATATTGTAATGCATTACTTTTAAAAGTAACTTTCTCCAACACTGGTGGCACAAAACAAAATGTGATTGGTTGCTTTATCTGTCAGACAAAATGCAGTTTAAATGCAACTTCAAACAATCCCAAATGTGGCTGTAACCGATCCCAGCTGAGGAAGAAGGGTCTTATCTAGCGAAATGATCAGTTGTTTAAAAAATAAATAAATACATACTTTATATACTTTTTAATCACTTTTTAAACGCTCATCTTGTCTTGCTCTGCCTGAACTGTTTTATTCTGGTTCAAGACAGTCAGGGCACGTCTAAAAACTATTTTTCTCCCTGAACTTCAAAATCATCCTACATCGCTGTTTTACCTTTTTTGTAAAGGGTGTTTTATCTTTTTTGCATGTGCACTTTGCAAACACTGGGTCGGTACTTCTGCAGCGATGTAGGATGATTTTGAAATGATTTTTGAAGTTGAGGGAGAAAACGTGATGGGAGTTTTTCAACCTGCCTTAACTGTTTTCAGCTAGAGATGCACAGACTCATGCACTCGCACTTTGTCACAAAAGTGAGTACACCCCTCACATTTCAGCAACCATTTTAGTTTATCTTCTCAAGGGACACATGGTGGACCTTACGCTTGAAGATGCCCAACAGGTAGTGTTGCTTTCTTCAAAGAATATTATGACTAAATATCGTAGTCAACAAACCTTTATCACTGAAAAAAAATGAGACGAAATGTAAATGCTGGTCATGTGATGATGACTATAATTAAATGTATAATGCAATATCGTTGACGAATAAAAACGAGACTAAATGTGACCCTGGACCACAAAACCAGTCATAAGGTTAAATTTGTCAAAACTGAGATTTATACATCATATGAAAGCTGAATAAATAAGCTTTCTATTGATGTATGGTTTGTTAGGATAGGACAATATTTGGCTGAGATACATCTATTTGAAATCAGAAATCTGAGGGTGCAAAAAAATCAAAATACTGAGAAAATCACCTTTAAAGTTGTCCAAATTAGGTTCTTACCAATGCATATTACAAATCAAAAATTACATTTTGATATGTTTACAGTAGGAATTTTACAAAAAATCTTCATGGAACATGATCTTTACTTAATTTCTTAATGATTTTTGGCATAAAAGAAAAATCAAAAATTTTGACCCATGCAATGTATTTTTGGCTATTGCTACAAATATACCCCAGCGACTTAAGACTGGTTTTGTGGTCCAGGGTCACATATGTGGTTTACATAATAAAATCTATGCAAAAATGTCTCTTCATTTTTGTTGACGAAAACGAGACAAAACAACATGTTATAACGTTAGATTGATGTGCGCATCCCAGTAGCCAGAGCTGTATCAGTCTAGCCTAAACCGACTAGAAGACGACTACAAACAAAGATAAGTCTGACACAGATAAAGGGACCGATGGCCAGCCAGCCGGGGTTCGTCTTTGGGAGAAAAAGAAGAAACGACACACATTTTCATATTAGCACTTTTAGTAGTGATGGGAAAATTAAGCTTTTCGAAGCACTGATGCTTTCCCATTAAGTGTATCGTCCATTACTCAAAGCTTTTCAACACGCTGCACACTAATGACATCTTGCGGTCAAAGGTGGAAAAAGTTGCTTTTGCTTCTCAGATGTCCAAGCGATTTTTTACAGTTCGACCAAAACTAGACAAAAATAGTCATGGGTAATTCTGACTAAAAGACTAAAATGCTCAGACTTTTAGTTGACTTAAACTTGACTAGACTAAAAAAACGACTAAAATGACAGCTTCGCACAAAGACTAGACTAAAACTAAAATTAAAACCAGCAGCCCAAAACAATATACCCACAGGAGATTAATAGTGTTCAGGTCTGGAGACATACTTGGCCACCCCTTCAGCTTCAGCTTCCTCAGCAAGGCAGTTGTCATCTTGGTGGTGTGTTTGGGGCTGTTATCATGTTGGAAAACTGCCATTCGGCCTAGTTTCTGGAGGGAAGGCATCATGTTCTGCTTCAGAATGTACTGTACATAATGGAATCCATGTTTCCCTCAATGAACTGCAGACACAATTTTCTTGGTACTCCTCAGCAGGGCATCGCCACACATGCTGGACACCATCTGAGCCAAACAAGTTTATCTAAAAGTATCATCCGACCACAGGACATGGTTCCAGTAATTCATGCTCTTGGTTGTCTTCAGCAAACCGTTTGCGGGCTTTCTTGTGAGCCAGCTTCAGAAGAGGCTTCCTTCTGGGACGACGCCTATGCAAACAGACTTGTCTAACTAGTATCAATGGACTGACATTTATTAAATTGTTTTGTATTTTTTATTTCGAGAAAGAAGTTAAATATTACACCGAGCAAGCTCAGAGCTGATGGTACAGAAGGTTGCCGAATATTAATTTCTTCATAAAGAAAATAAACAAGATACTTAGATTTTGTCTTAACTTGGAAATTATGTATTAATTATCCTATGAACAGAGTTTAAAATTGGTAAATCTATTAAAAATATTTTAACGTAAAGCAAAATGTACAGCCATTATAATGTTACAATGTTTATATAATCACACAAATAGTGACTGATATCTACCTACAATCAGATATATCAATAACACTTACATAAATGTAAAATCCTCCTTATTTTCATGCAGGTTTGTACCTGCTTATTATGAAAGCTGAGCAATAGCTAGTTGTTGTTGTTGTGGAGATGATTAAAAAGTCACAAACTGAATGATGTCTTTTGTGAAGCCATTAAATGATGTCGGATTCATCATCCGAACAGGGTCCTGAGATCAGAACCACGTGATCCAGACCGATCTCTCCGCTTACTGACTTCCCACGCTCAGCCTCAAAGATGATCTGAAGAAACAGTCAAACCATTTACATTATTATATCATTATACATTATATATAATCATATTATAAGCTGGGGATAAAAGGACAATACAAGATTGAGTTCAAATAATTAGACACTTTCAAAAAAGTCAGTATTTGTTTTCTTACTATTTTCTTAGTGTATTTGTCAAACTAATCTTAACTGAACTTAAATATTAACACACACATAAAAAGGCATAATTAGTTCAATTGGATACTTTTTTTTACCATCCAAACAAATTAGGTTTCATTTTTTCTGTATGGTTTGTAACTTGTTTGTATTTTCTTACTCAGTTTTTGTGGTCAAGTTTTCTAGTATATAACGAAAATATTAAATAATTATTAAATAATATTTAAAATATATACAAATATGAAAGTGACTAACAGTATAAATAAAAAAAAATATTTAAAATATTCATAACATGTCAATCATATTTATGTGAAATTTCAAAAAAATATATTAATCTATATTTTAAAAATATATACAAATATCAAAGTGACTAACAGTATAAATAAAAGATTATTCAAATATTTTTAAATATTCATAACATGTAAATAATATTTATGGGAAAATTCAAAAAATATATATAAATATCAAAGTGACTAACAGTATGAATGAAAAATTATTAAAAGAATGTTAAATATTCATAACACGTCAATAATATTTATGTATAAATTTAAAAATGTATTAATATATATTTTAAATATATATACAAATATCAAAGTGACTAACAGCATAAATGAAAAAATATTAAAATAGTGTTAAATATTCATAACATGTAAATAATATTTATGTGAAAATTCAGAAAAAATACGAATATATATTTTAAAAATATATACAAAAATCAAAGTGACTAACAGTATAATTACAATTTTTTAAAATAATTGTAAATATTCATAACATGTAAATAATATTTATGTGAAAATTAAATATATATTAATATATTTCAAAAATATATATATAAATATCAAAGTGACTAACAGTGTAATAGAAAATTATTAAAATAATTTTAAATATTCATAACATGTAAATAACGTAAATATATATATATATACAAATAATATATATATACAAATACATATAAATATATATACAAATATTAAAGTGACTAAGAGTATAAAAAATAATTAAGATAATTTTAAATATTCGTAACATGTAAATAATATTCATGTGAAAATTAAAAAAAAATATTAATATATATTTAAAAATATATATACAAATATTAAAGTGACTAAGAGTATAAAAAATAATTAAGATAATTTTAAATATTAATAACATGTAAATAAGATTTGTGAAAATTCAAAAAATATATTGATATATATTTAAACAAGTATATACAAATATCAAAGTGACTAACTGTATAATTAAACAATTATTACAATCATTTTAAATATTAATAACATGTCAATAACATTTATGTGAAAATTCCAAAATATATACAAATATAAAAAAGTGACTAAAAGTATAATTAAACAATTATTAAAATAATTTTAAATATTCATAACATGTAAATAATATTCATGTGAAAATTCAGAAAAAATATTAAAATATATTTTTAATATATTAATTATATATATATATATATATATGTATATATATATATATATATATATAAATCAAAGTGACAAAGTATTATTAAACTATTATTAAAATAATTTTAAATATTCATAAGATGTAAATAATATTCATGTGAAAATTCAGAAAAAAATATTATATATATATATATATATATATATATATATAAATCAAAGTGACTAAAAGTATAATTAAACAATTATTAAAATAATTTTAAATATTCATAACATGTCAATAATATTCATGTGAAAATTCAGAAAAAATATAAAAATATATTTTTAATATATTAATTTAAATATATATATATATATATATATATATATATATATATATATATAAATATCAAAGTGACTAAAAGTATTATTAAACAATTATTAAAATAATTTTAAATATTCATAACATGTAAATAATATTCATGTGAAAATTCAGAAAAAATATTATATATATATATATATATAAATCAAAGTGACTAAAAGTATAATTAAACAATTATTAAAATAATTTTAAATATTCATAACATGTAAATAAGATTTGTGAAAATTCAAAAAATATATTGATATACATTTAAACAAATATATACAAATATCAAAGTGACTAACTGTATAATTAAACAATTATTAAAATCATTTTAAATATTAATAACATGTCAATAACATTTATGTGAAAATTCCAAAAT
>NC_133368.1:49343462-49344472 GCF_049309525.1 Garra rufa | reverse complement strand
CCTACAACAAGTTTGTGATGCGGCAGGCTGGTCCTCTCCGCACACATTCATAAGATTTTATAGCTTGGATGTTCATGCCACTCCGGGCTCTCATGTCCTTGAGTCGACATCACAAGCTAATGTCTAGGCCTTCTTGCGTTCTTGTGAAACACACCTGCACAACCGTAGGAGTCCAGACATATTCAAGCACGGCGGCGTGGGTATTCTCGTTCCCAATGCGCTTAGCAGCGCAGCATCGACTGTAGCTTTCAAAAGGGAACAATCTCAGGTTACTTGACTGTAACCTTGTTCCCTGAGAAAGCGGAACGAGATGCTGCGCTACTTTGCCGTGCTGAAGATGTCCCAGGACTGCTCTTCAGACAAAATATCCTGACGATGCACCTGTGGCTCATCTATTTATAGCCTCGTGCGCGTGCGCTCCTGTGACGTCACCAACCGAGGCTATACTGCCGTTTAGTCAATTTTATTGACGTTTTACATACAATATTCACAGCTGGTCACTTCTAAAGACGTTCCCAATGCGCTTAGCAGCGCAGCATCTCGTTCCGCTTTCTCAGGGAACAAGGTTACAGTCAAGTAACCTGAGATTGTTCTGACGCCGATAATAAAAGGCTTGAGCTCTTTCCGGACACTTCTCCCTTTAGGAAAACAGCACTGGAAAACATTTCTTCAGGCAGAAGGGAATTTTCTCCCCTGAGCTCATTTGTGTCTCGGGCTTGTCTCCTCCTGTCTGATCTCTAACATGAGGTTTTGTACGGTTTTGTGTCTTGTCGAGAGATTTAGAGTTTCATTGTGTTAAACACAGTTATTTTTCCTGCAGAAATAAATGCAATTTTGATATCAGCTGATGAGATTTATAATGTGCCCTTCTCAGGTTGTATGCCTTTGGCTTAAAATACATAAATAAATAATTTTTCTTAATGAGAATTAATGTCTTATTTTCCAATTAAACATCTTGAAACATGTAAATGTTATAGTTAATTGTAGTATTTTAGTATTCAGGTTTTTGT
>NC_133368.1:49328462-49338462 GCF_049309525.1 Garra rufa | reverse complement strand
CATTAAAAGAAAAAACTAACTAAAGTTTAAGCTGAAGTACTTAAAATAACTTAAATATTAGTTTTGTTATTTTTAAGCATAAGTAAAAAAATATTTTTATTAACAGAAATTAAACTCAAATAAAATAATACTAAAATGATTAAGATATTACTGTTGGTATTGTTAGAAAAAAATAAAACTAAACTTAAAATAATTTTCATTAGCTGAAATAAATTCAGTTAAAATTAAAATTTAATTTCATATTAGAAGAAAAACTTTAAAATGGCAAACAATTTAAAATAAAATATATATATCAGATTAAATGTTTTTGCAACCAAGTTTTAAGTTTGTGAAAAAAATACCACAGCAAAATATTAATAGCGCTTAAGTTTTTTGCAAAAACTAAAACTGCACTACTAAATATTATTAAAAGAAAAAACTAACTAAAGTTTAAGCTGAAGTTCTTAAAATAACTTAAATATTAGATTTGTTATTTTTAAGCAAAAGTTAAAAATTATTTTTATAAACAGAAATTAAACTCAAATAAAATAATACTAAAATGATTAAGATATTAGTGTTGGTATTGTTAGAAAAAATAAAACTAAACTTAAAATAATTTTTATTAGCTGAAATAAATTCAGTTAAAATGAAAATTTAATTTCATATTAGAAGAAAAACTTTAAAATGGCAAAAAAAATTAAATAAAATATAAATATCAGATTAAATGTTTTTGCAACTAAGTTTTAAGTTTGTGAAAAAAATGCCACAGCAAAATATTAATAGCGCTTAAGTTTTTTGCAAAAACTAAAACTGCACTACTAAATATCATTAAAAGAAAAAACTAACTAAAGTTTAAGCTGAAGTACTTAAAATAACTTAAATATTAGTTTTGTTATTTTTAAGCAAAAGTTAAAAATTATTTTTATAAACAGAGATTAAACTCAAATAAAATAATACTAAAATGATTCAGATATTAGTGTTGGTATTGTTAGAAAAAATAAAACTTAACTTAAAATAATTTTCATTAGCTGAAATAAATTCAGTTAAAATGAAAATTTAATTTCATGTTAGAAGAAAAACTATAAAACGGCAAAAAAATTAAAATAAAATATAAATATCAGATTAAATGTTTTTGCAACTTAGTTTTAAGTTTGTGAAAAAAATACCACAGCAAAACATTAATAGCGCTTAAGTTTTTTTGCAAAAACTAAAACTGCACTACTAAATATCATTAAAAGAAAAAACTAACTAAAGTTTGTTTAAGCTGAAGTACTTAAAATAACTTAAATATTAGTTTAATTATTTTTAAGCAAAAGCTAAATATTATTTTTAGTAACAGAAATTAAACTCAAATAACATAATACTAAAATGATTAAGATTTTAGTGTTGGTATTATTACAAAAATAAAACTAAACTTAAAATAATTTTCATTAGCTGAAATAAATTCAGTTAAAATGAAAATTTTATTTCATATTAGATGAAACACTTTAAAATGGCAAAAAATTAAAATAAAATATATATATATATCAGATTAAATGTTTTTGCAACTAAGTTTTAAGTTTGTGAAAAAAATACCACAGCAAAATATTAATAGCGCTAAAGTTCTTTGCAAAAACTAAAACTGCACTACTAAGTATCATTAAAAGAAAAAACTAACTAAAGTTTAAGCTGAATAACTTAAAATAACTTAAATATTAGTTTTGTTATTTTTAAGCAAAAGTTAAAAATTATTTTTATTAACAGAAATTAAACTCAAATAAAATAATACTAAAATGATTAAGATATTAGTGTTGGTATTGTTAGAAAAAATAAAACTTAACTTAAAATAATTTTCATTAGCTGAAATAAATTCAGTTAAAATGAAAATTTTATTTCATGTTAGAAGAAAAACTTTAAAATGGCAAAAAATTAAAAAAAAATATAAATATCAGATTAAATGTTTTTGCAACTAAGTTTTAAGTTTGTGAAAAAAATACCACAGCAAAACATTAATAGCGCATAAGTTTTTTTGCAAAAACTAAAACTACACTACTAAATATCATTAAAAGAAAAAACTAACTAAAGTTTGTTTAAGCTGAAGTACTTAAAATAACTTAAATATTAGTTTAATTATTTTTAAGCAAAAGCTAAATATTATTTTTAGTAACAGAAATTAAACTCAAATAACATAATACTAAAATGATTAAGATTTTAGTGTTGGTATTATTACAAAAATAAAACTAAACTTAAAATAATTTTCATTAGCTGAAATAAATTCAGTTAAACTGAAAATTTAATTTCATATTAGAAGAAAAACTTTAAAATGGCAAAAAATTTCAAATAAAATATAAATATCAGATTAAATGTTTTTGCAACTAAGTTTTAAGTTTGTGAAAAAAATACCACAGCAAAATATTAATAGCGCTTAAGTTTTTTGCAAAAACTAAAACTGCACTACTAAATATCATTAAAAGAAAAACTAACTAAAGATTAAGCTGAATAACTTAAAATAACTTAAATATTAGTTTTGTTATTTTTAAGCAAAAGCTAAAAATTATTTTTATTAACAGAAATTAAACTCAAATAAAATAATACTAAAATGATTAAGATATTAGTGTTGGTATTGTTAGAAAAAATAAAACTTAACTTGAAATAAATTCAGTTAAAATGAAAATTTAATTTCATATTAGAAGAAAAACTTTAAAATGGCAAAAAAATTTAAATAAAATATAAATATCAGATTAAATGTTTTTGCAACTAAGTTTTAAGTTTGTGAAAAAAAATACCACAGCAAAATATTAATAGCGCTAAAGTTTTTTGCAAAAACTAAAACTGCACTACTAAATATCATTAAAAGAAAAAACTAACTAAAGTTTAAGCTGAAGTACTTAAAATAACTTAAATATTAGTTTTGTTATTTTTAAGCAAAAGCTAAAAATTATTTTTAGTAACAGAAATTAAATTCAAATAAAATAATACTAAAATGATTAAGATATTACTGTTGGTATTGTTAGAAAAAACAAAACTAAACTTAAAATAATTTTCATTAGCTGAAATAAATTCAGTTAAAATTAAAATTTAATTTCATGTTAGAAGAAAAACTTTAAAATGGCAAAAAATTTACAATAAAATATAAATATCAGATTAAATGTTTTTGCAACTAAGTTTTAAGTTTGTGAAAAAAATACCACAGCAAAATATTAATAGCGCTTAAGTTTTTTGCAAAAACTAAAACTGCACTACTAAATATCATTAAAAGAAAAAACTAACTAAAGTTTAAGCTGAATAACTTAAAATAACTTAAATATTAGTTTTGTTATTTTTAAGCAAAAGTTAAAAATAATTTTTATTAACAGAAATTAAACTCAAATAAAATAATACTAAAATGATTAAGATATTAGTGTTGGTATTGTTAGAAAAAATAAAACTTAACTTGAAATAAATTCAGTTAAAATGAAAATTTAATTTCATATTAGAAGAAAAACTTTAAAATGGCAAAAAAATTTAAATAAAATAGAAATATCAGATTAAATGTTTTTGCAACTAAGTTTTAAGTTTGTGAAAAAAAATACCACAGCAAAATATTAATAGCGCTAAAGTTTTTTGCAAAAACTAAAACTGCACTACTAAATATCATTAAAAGAAAAAACTAACTAAAGTTTAAGCTGAAGTACTTAAAATAACTTAAATATTAGTTTTATTATTTTTAAGCAAAAGCTAAAAATTATTTTTATTAACAGAAATTAAACTCAAATAAAATAATACTAAAATGATTAAGATATTAGTGTTGGTATTGTTAGAAAAAATAAAACTTAACTTGAAATAAATTCAGTTAAAATGAAAATTTAATTTCATATTAGAAGAAAAACTTTAAAATGGCAAAAAAATTTAAGTAAAATATAAATATCAGATTAAATGTTTTTGCAACTAAGTTTTAAGTTTGTGAAAAAAAATACCACAGCAAAATATTAATAGCGCATAAGTTTTTTGCAAAAACTAAAACTGCACTACTAAATATCATTAAAAGAAAAAACTAACTAAAGTTTAAGCTGAAGTACTTAAAATAACTTAAATATTAGTTTTATTATTTTTAAGCAAAAGCTAAAAATTATTTTAAAAAATGTTATTAATAGAAATTAAATAGAAATAAAAAATCCAATTTCATAAATTGCCTTTGCAACTAACTTAAATTTTATTACTAAAATTAAGATATTAGTGCTGTTATTGTTAGAAATAAACTAAATTAAAAAATGATTCAATTAATTTACAAATTCAATTTCATATTAGAAGAAAAACTTTACAATCACAAAAACTTGAAAATAAAATTTAAATATCAGATTAAAAACTTTTGCAACTAACTAAAGTTTAAGTTGAAGTACTTAAAAGAACTTAACTACTAGCATTATTTTTAAGCGAAAGTTTAAATTATTTTTTACAATTTTTGTTAATAGAAATTAAACTGAAATAAAATAAAAATATTAGATGAAAAACCTAAAAAGTATGTAACGTAAAAAAACTAAAATATTATAAATTCTTAAAATATTACTGTTGTTATTGTTAGAAAACAACATTAAAATCATTTTCAATAAAACTGAATTCAACTTAAATTCAAATTAAATTAATATTAGAAAAACTTTAATATCACAAGAATATCAGATTTAAAACTTTTGCAACTAACTAAAGTTTAAGCTAAATTTAAATGACAAAAACTAAAACATTAAAGTTATTATTGTTAGTAATAACTAAAATGAATAAAACAATTTCTGTTAACAGAAATACAGTTGAACATAAAGATAAAATATAAAAATAAAATAAAAATATAAGATAGAAAAACTTTAAACTTAAAAACCAACAGTAGTTTAAGTTGAAGTACAAAACTGACTAAAACTAAAAGATGACTTGTTCTTGTTAGATAAAACTAAAATGATTAAAAGTGCTTTATTTAACTTAAATATCGCTGTAAAAAATATAAATATTAGAACTAAAATTTAAGTTAAAACTAAAATGATATATAAAAATAAAAATGCAAATAATAAAATTTATTTATTTATTTTTGATTTGATTTTTTTTTCTTTTTTAAACAGAAGACCTATATATTTTTTGCATTCAAAATAGGGTTATCATTGTTTACTAAAACCATAAAGAAAATAAAGAAACACTTGAAAATTATGTGAAATAAAATAAACATTACTGTTAATAAAGTAAAACAATAATTTCTCATTTGGTTGAATTTTTAAATACAAAAAAAAAACCTAAAACTGATTGTTTTTTAATTACATATTTAAAAAAAAATAATAATTATATATGTAAAATGTTAAAGGTTAACAAAAACTAAACATTTAAAAAAAATCACTTAAAATATAATAGATTTTAACAGAAAATAAATTACATTTAATAAAAATATATTTTATTTTAGCTAGTTAACGTGATGTCTAAAAATAAATAAAATAACAATAAAAATCCAAAAATATTTGTAAAATATTTTAAACATTTTTAATTACAAATAAAAAAATACTAAAAGCTAACTTTAGCTTGTTAACTTAATGTGAAAAATAAATAAATGATAAATAAAATATACATTTTTATTTACAATTTAAAAAAAAAAATACTTAAAAACTTAAAAACCAACAGTAGTTTAAGTTGAAGTACAAAACTGACTAAAACTAAAAGATGACTTGTTCTTGTTAGATAAAACTAAAATGATTAAAAGTGCTTTATTTAACTTAAATATCGCTGTAAAAAATAGAAATATTAGAACTTAAAATTAGAACTAAAATTTAAGTTAAAACTAAAATGATATATAAAAATAAAAATGCAAATAATAAAATGTATTTATTTATTTTTGATTTGATTTTTTTTTCTTTTTTAAACAGAAGACCTATATATTTTTTGCATTCAAAATAGGGTTATCATTGTTTACCAAAACCATAAAGAAAATAAAGAAACACTTGAAAATTATGTGAAATAAAATAAACATTACTGTTAATAAAGTAAAAAAATAATTTCTCATTTGGTTGAATTTTTAAATACAAAAAAAAAAAGACTAAAACTGATTGTTTTTTAATTACATATTTAAAAAAATAATAATAATTATATATGTAAAATGTTAAAGGTTAACAAAAACTAAACATTTAAAAAAATCACTTAAAATATAATAGATTTTAACAGAAAATAAATTACATTTAATAAAAATATATTTTATTTTAGCTAGTTAACTTGATGTCTAAAAATAAATAAAATAACAATAAAAATCCAAAAATATTTTAAAAATATTTTAAACATTTTTAATTACAATTAAAAAAATACTAAAAGCTAACTTTAGCTTGTTAACTTAATGTGAAAAATAAATAAATGATAAATAAAATATACATTTTTATTTACAATTTTTAAAAAAAATACTTAAAAACTTAAAAACCAACAGTAGTTTAAGTTGAAGTACAAAACTGACTAAAACTAAAAGATGACTTCTTCTTGTTAGATAAAACTAAAATGATTAAAAGTGCTTTATTTAACTTAAATATCGCTGTAAAAAATATAAATATTAGAACTTAAAATTTAAGTTAAAACTAAAATGATATATAAAAATAAAAATGCAAATAATAATTTTTTTTTTTTTGATATGATTTTTTTCTTTTTTAAACAGAAGACCTATATATTTTTTGCATTCAAAATAGGGTTATCATTGTTTACTAAAACCATAAAGAAAATAAAGAAACACTTGAAAATTATGTGAAATAAAATAAACATTACTGTTAATAAAGTAAAAAAATAATTTCTCATTTGGTTGAATTTTTAAATACAAAAAAAAAAACTAAAACTGTTTGTTTTTTAATTACATATTTAAAAAAATAATAATAATTATATATGTAAAATGTTAAAGGTTAACAAAAACTAAACATTTAAAAAAATCACTTAAAATATAATAGATTTTAACAGAAAATAAATTACATTTAATAAAAATATATTTTATTTTAGCTAGTTAACTTGATGTCTAAAAATAAATAAAATAACAATAAAAATCCAAAAATATTTGTAAAATATTTTAAACATTTTTAATTACAAATAAAAAAATACTAAAAGCTAACTTTAGCTTGTTAACTTAATGTGAAAAATAAATAAATGATAAATAAAATATACATTTTTATTTACAATTTTTTAAAAAAATACTTAAAAACTTAAAAACCAACAGTAGTTTAAGTTGAAGTACAAAACTGACTAAAACTAAAAGATGACTTGTTCTTGTTAGATAAAACTAAAATGATTAAAAGCGCTTTATTTAACTTAAATATCGCTGTAAAAAATAGAAATATTAGAACTTAAATTTTAAGTTAAAACTAAAATGATATATAAAAATAAAAATGCAAATAATAAAATCACTAAAAATGGAAATTAATAAATACAATAACAGTACAAAAACTATGATCAAAATATCAAACATAAATTTATAAACTTATATCTCTCAGTAACAGCAATATCTCACAAATGCATTTGTGCTGATTCTTATTTTACTCTGTAATGCAGCACACCAAATCTGTGTGCGGTTAATAATACCTTGTTCAGTTTTTCCTGCACGTATATGAAGAGTATATCTGTATATCCTGTGCTGGGAGTGAACTCAGCACATTACTCAGTATATGTGCTCTTTAAATAGGACGCCGCATGTGTGTCAACAGTAGAAGGAGGAGTATTTTTAGTGTGTCACTCACAGAAAGCGTCTCCTCTGGGGTTCAGCTCCTCGCCCTCCAGCTGGTTTCCCGTGTCGTCTTCCTCCTCCTCTTCCTCTTCTTCATCATAAAACTTCTCCTCCCCTGGAAACACAGGCTTCTGCTCCGGAGGGCCTACGTAGACCTCGCCGTCGTAGTCGAAGGGTTGCAGGTGGAGTCGTGGAGATTCGGTCGCCGCAGGCTCAGGGATGGTGTTGTCAAACTTGCCTCCCAAAATGCGAGTTTTGGAGGGGAAATCAGGAATAGCTGCAGGATACAGACGATGCAATTAAATGCATTGGAAAAGTGGAATGAAACCTTGTATATTGATGTCAAATAATGCTCTAAAGCCATTAAAAGTCGAAATGCATGTACAATTGAGGTCGAAAAGTTTACATGCACCATGCAAAATCTGCAAAAAATTAGGGATCATAGAAAATGCATGATTTTTTTTCATGTAGTACTGACCTGAATAAGATATTTCACGTAAAAGATGTTTGCATACAGTACACAAGAGAAAATAATCAATTATATAATATAATAAATGATAAATAATACATGATAAATAAAAAATATAAAGAAAAAAATAAATAAATTAATATTTTTTTAAATAAAAACACGTACACACACACACACACAAAAATCAAGCAATAATATAAATAAAATAATATAAAAAAAATCTAAATATATAAGTAATAAATAAATAACAAAATAACAAGATAATATAAAATAACAAAAATCTGAATACTTAAATCTGAATAAAAAATAAAAATAAAAATAATATATGATAAATAAAAATATAAATTATACAGAATAATAATTAAAAAATAAAAACACCAAAATGTAAAAATATAAACATGCAAACAATAATATAAACTAAATAATGATAAATAATACAAAATAAAAAATATAAAGAGAAAAATAAACAAATTACTATTTTTTTTAATAAAACACGCACACACACAAAAATAAAAAAATAATATAAATAAAATAATATAAAAAATCTAAATATATAAGTAATTAAATAATAAATATAATATTAAATAAATAAAATAACAAGATAATTTAAAAGAACAAAAATCTGAATACTTAAATCTGAATAAAAAATAAAAAATATAAATAATATATGATAAATAAAAATATACATTATACAGAATAATAATTATTAAAAAATAAAAACACCAAAATGTAAAAATATAAACATGCAAACAATAATATAAACTAAATAATGATAAATAATACAAAATAAAAAATATAAAGAGAAAAATAAACAAATTAATATTTTTTTAAATAAAACACGCACACACACAAAAATCAAATAATAATATAAATAAAATAATATAAAAAATCTAAATATATAAGTAATAAAATAATAAATATAACATTATATAAATAACAAAATAACAAGATAATATTAAAGAACAAAAATCTGAATAGTTAAATCTAAATAAAAAATAAAAATAAAATATGATAAATAAAAATATAAATTATACAGAATAATAATTATTAAAAATAAAAACACCAAAATGTAAAAATATAAACATGCAAACAATAATATAAACTAAATAATGATAAATAATACAAAATAAAAAATATAAAGAGAAAAATAAACAAATTAATATTTTTTAAAATAAAACACGCATACGCACACACACACACACAAAAATCAAATAATAATATAAATAAAATAATATGAAAAATCTAAATATATAAGTAATAAAATAATAAATATAACATTATATAAATAACAAAATAACAAGATAATATTAAAGAACAAAAATCTGAATAGTTAAATCTAAATAAAAAATAAAAATAAAATATGATAAATAAAAATATAAATTATACAGAATAATAATTATTAAAAAATAAAAACACCAAAATGTAAAAATATAAACATGCAAACAATAATATAAACTAAATAATGATAAATAATACAAAATAAAAAATATAAAGAGAAAAATAAACAAATTAATATTTTTTAAATAAAACACGCATACGCACACACACACACACAAAAATCAAATAATAATATAAATAAAATAATATAAAAAATCTAAATATATAAGTAATAAAATAATAAATATAACATTATATAAATAACAAAATAACAAGATAATATTAAAGAACAAAAATCTGAATAGTTAAATCTAAATAAAAAATAAAAATAAAATATGATAAATAAAAATATAAATTATACAGAATAATAATTATTAAAAAATAAAAACACCAAAATGTAAAAATATAAACATGCAAACAATAATATAAACTAAATAATGATAAATAATACAAAATAAAAAATATAAAGAGAAAAATAAACAAATTAATATTTTTTAAATAAA
>NC_133368.1:49315962-49323462 GCF_049309525.1 Garra rufa | reverse complement strand
CTGAGGCTTTTGCTGTAAAAAGGCTTTTACATTTGCCAAAAATAGAACTTTTTATATTTAAAAACAAACAAGCAAACCCTGCCCGGATTTAAGAAGTAACACAAATGTAACGTAACGCATTACTTTCCATAAAAAGTAACTAAGTAACTTTTTTAGGGAGTAACTCAATATTGTAAAGCATTACTTTCATAACTTTCTCCAAAACTGGTCACTCCTAGGGCTGTTTTGCACATTTTGCACTCTTAAAATGCTGAAATCTCTGAAATACTGATACAACAATCGACTCAATTGAAAGCTCTCTTTTATAAGCATTCATACATAATACATTTTACAGATTAATTGCATTTATTTTTGATTGTGTTTCTTACCTGAACAATCAAATCCACTGCCACGGAAACCTTGCTTGCATTTACATTTGTAGGATCCATGAGTGTTGATGCACTCAGCGTGATGACTGCACTTATGTGTGTTGGAAACACATTCATTTATATCTGAAAAATGACATTGAGTTTCAGTATTTTGCATTAAATGAAGCATGCGTCACTCAAAAATGTGACCATGGACCACAAAGCCATTCATATTTATAAATAAGCTTTTCATTGATGTATGGTTTTGTTAGGATAGGACATTGTTGGACAAGATACAATTATTTGAAAATCGGGAATCTGAGGGTACAAAAAAATCTAAATATTGAGAAAATCGCCTTTAAAGTTGTCCAAATGAAGTTCTCAGCAATGCATATTCCTAATTAAAAATTAAGATTTGATATATTTAAAGTAGGAAATTTACAAAATATTTTCAGGGAACATAAATTTAAAAGACAAATCTATAATTTTGACCCATGCAATGTATTTTTGGCTATTGCTACAAATATGCTATTTTGCTCCAGAGACACAAATCATTCTTTCACATTCCTGAGCATCTTTCTGATTCTCCAGAAGAATGACGATATGACATTTAATTTAAAGCAAACATCTATTTTATAGTGAGAAAAAAGTACACTGCAAAAATTTTTTTTGTTTGTTTTTTTTGTTTTTTTTTACTTACATTTTTTTTGTCTTGTTTCCAGACAAAATATCAAAAAATTCTTAAATCAAGAAGGGTTTATTTTCTTGATTTCAGAAAAAAAAAAACAAGTCAAAATTAAGTGAGTTTTTGCTTAGAACAAGCAAAATAATCTGCCAATTTTGTCTTGTTTCCAGACAAAATATCTAAAAATTTACACTGTAAAAACTAAATTTAACAGTAAAAAACTGTAACAATGCTACAGTAAAAACCTGTTAAATGGTTAACGGTAAGTTCCGTTAATATATACGGTAATAAAAACTGTATCAGACATTGCATGTAATTTTACGGTAGTATACCGTTTCCAAAAGTGAAAAAGAGCAGTTTACAGTAAATAACCGTAAATTGACATTTACAGAATTTCCTGCATTACATTTTTTAAATTTGATGTTTTTGTGGTTTACATAACAGTTTCTTCTCAGTTGTGTACATTAGGGTTGTATGTTACATCTAATGTTGTTAAATTATTGAAAACCACAAAACTTAAAACGTTGCTACCGTATTTTTACGGTAAAATTCTGGCAACCACAGCTGCCAGTATTTTACTGTACATTTTTACAGATTTTTTTTTTTTACAGTGTATCTTTTTTTATTTTTTTATTTCATGGCAGAAACAAGCTAGCAGCGCTTTGAATTGTGAAATTTTGAAACACAAATAGTGAAATAGTGTTTTCTTGTAAAACATATTGTTACAACTTTATTATTAACTTTTTTATTATTACAACAAATTATTGCTTCCAGAATGTGACTGTTGCGCTTTTTTTAGTCAATAACAACTACAAGTTACACTCTTTCTTACCAACGCAGTCGTATTTTCCATTGACGTATTTGAGATCATAACCCGTCTGACACTTGCAGTAGTAGCTTCCAAATGTGTTGGTGCACTGGCGATTAAATGGACACTGGTTTTTCCCAGTTACACATTCATCAATATCTGAAGAAGAAAATGAGAGAAACAACAAAAGCTGATTAGACATCTCGACTCTCTGCTTTTAGTGATCTAGAGTCCTACAATGAATTCTCCATTTTCTTGATTACAAGCAAAAAAAAAAAATAATAATAAAAAAACACATACATTCACAAACAAATTCTAGCCAATTAAAATATTTTAGAGCAAAGCACAACTAGAAAAATTTATATGAAAAATAATGCTTCATAAATAATAAAAATACATTATTTTAAAAAATACTATAAAAAATTTATATGGCTTATCCATGACAAGATTATGATTAATGATAAGATCAAAAATTATTTATTTAAAAATGATTCATTATTCAGACAGTACTTAATATCTTGGTCTTGTTCTTTAGTATTTTTGTCTTGTTTTCTAGTACAAATATCCAAACATCCTTTCATCAAGATAGATTTACTTGAGAAGTGAAATGGCTTAAGATATAGTCATATTATGAAAAAAAATATATATATACTTTTTTGCTTAAAACCGGAACACATATTTATTGATGTCAGAAAAACAAACTTAATTCAAAGGTAAAACAAGAAATAAAAAAAAATGCCAATGGAATCCAATTCAAAGAACAAAATTAAGA
This sequence comes from Garra rufa, assembly GCF_049309525.1. NCBI lineage: Eukaryota > Metazoa > Chordata > Actinopteri > Cypriniformes > Cyprinidae > Garra > Garra rufa. Next base: position 49,320,850 of record NC_133368.1, on the reverse strand, counting down.
TTATTTTTTTTTTTTTTATTGATTAAATTCACTTAATATTAAAGAAAGAATATGTTGATATAGGGTCAGAAAAATAATCTTAATTCACTTAAAACTGAATTATTCTTCTTTAGCAAAAATTAACTTAATGTAGATACATTTTTTTTTTTTTAGAAAACAAGACTTAATGTTTTATGTAATTTTGCTATAATTTAGGAATGTTTAGTTACTTTTACCGGGAAAATATTGAGGAAGAAGTAAAATTTTGCTTACATAAAATGCAAAGGCCAGAAATATCAGGGAATTTTAAAAATTGTATTTTGCACACAAAAAAAAAAATCTAATTTAAAAAAATTCTCTAATTTCCCTGTGTTTTCAATTGCCCAATTTTAGGGTAAAAACAGACCCTACAAATTTACACTACAAAAAAATTCACACTTTTCTGACTTAAACATTTTGCCCTGTTTCCAGCCAAAATATCTGAAAATTCTTAAATCAAGATGGATTTTCCAGACAGTACAAATTATTGTCTTGTTTTCAGAAAAGATTAATCAAAATGAAGTGAGTTTTTGCTTGAAACAAGCAAAATAATCTTGTTTTCTGCTTGAAATAAGATTATTTTTCTTACCCCACTGGCAGATTATTTTGCTTGTTCTAAGCAAGAACTCACTTCATTTTGACTTTTTTTTTTTTTTCTGAAAACAAGACAAAAATTTCTACTTGTTTAGAAAGTCCTACTTGTTTTAAGAATTTTTAGATATTTTAGTTGGAAACAAGACAAAACATCTAAGTAAGAAAAGCATTTCTTGCTCTGAAATATCAGAGAAAAAGAACGTAATTTATTTTAATCAGATGTAGAGATCGAGTTGTTATTGACATGGTAAAGAGAACCAGAGCTGCACTGAGCAGCTCCATCACTCTCATCAGTCAGAACATTTACTAGCTTCATTTGAAGAGCGTGTGTCATTGAGCCGTTCTCACCCACACAGGTCTTTCCATCAAATCCCAGCTGCAGACCAGGAGACGGACAGAGACAGCGAACCTCACCCTGCACCTCCTCACAGCCGTACTGACAGTGAGCCAAAGAACAGGTCCTCGAGTCTGCAAGACACAATCAAACACATCAACAGACCTTCACATTAATACAAGACAAACTCAGATTTAAAGGTTGACTGCAGGTGCATATGGGTCCTGTCCTTGTCTGAAAACTTATCAGAACAGAGCCTGTGTTGCAGCCATTAAAATTGGATTCTAATGGCAAAGTGGCTACATTTAGTTTAAGTTGAAGTTAATTTTGAATAATTTGGAACATTTTATGTTTATTAAATTCAAGCTTTTGTTTCTTAAAGTAACGACCAAGCGGCCAGCGGCAATGAGTTGAGCATGTTTGATCAATTTAGCCTTCTCTAATCAACACGACTTGCCTAAAATAAAATCTATAGACATAAAGCACTTGATGCATTTCGCAATATTCATTAAAAAATTTAACCTAGATAAATGTGCACTGTGCAAAAGATAACTGGACCACAAAACCAGTCATAAGGTTAAATTTGACAAAACTGAGATATATACATCATATGAAAGCTCAATAAATAAGCTTTCTATTGATGTATGGTTTGTTAGGATAGGACAATATTTGGCCGAGATACATCTATTTGAAAATCTGGGATCTGAGGGTGCAAAAAAATCTAAATGCTGAGAAAATCACCTTTAAAGTTGTCCAAATTAAGTTCTTAACAATGCATATTACTAATCAAAAATTACATTTTGATATATTTATAGTAGGAATTTTACAAAAAATCTTCATGGAACATGATCTTTACTTAATTTCCTAATGATTTTTGGCATAAAAGAAAAATCAATAATTTTGACCCATACAATGTATTTTTGGCTATTGCTACAAATATACCCCAGCGACTTAAGACTGGTTTTGTGCTCCAGGGTCACATATATGTCATTTGTATGGAAACTGAAAGTTAAAAAGTAAAAAAAGAACTTGCATTTTTTTCTTAATGACAGTGGAAACCTAAAATGCGCCATCATTTTTACTCATAAAGGTAAGAGTAATATCATTTGGAACCGCAAAAGGTCTACTTTTATTTGTGTGCACTCACTTTGTCAACAAAACGCTGTGCTTTTGTAAAAATAGCTAAAGATGCGCTTTCTGCCATCTCTGTCTTGAGGAGGAGTGAGTGCTTCACAAAAAGTATCCAAAACTCAGCAAATATTTGCCAAACAGACATAGTAAATTTATCTACAGAATTCTTTAAATTACCACTTTAAAACGAAAGAATTCATGTAATAAAATCATGTTATATTGCGTGAAGTTATGTGAAAATTCCACGTGTCTTCACATTTAACATGAAAAACAGCAATAAAAATAGGCTTCAACTCAGTTAACAGTAAATAATGAGGAAAAATAAAACAATGTTGGCAAAGGCATAGGCTTTTCTGGGGTTGGCTAAATGTTATGTTACTATTATTAGGACTTCACAAGATGTTTTATCGACTTTTGAAACTCTGATTGATTGATTTCATGAGACATCATGTTTATAATTTTTTTTTACAATATTAGCAAACATTTTTTTCTTTTCAAATTTTTTTTATGTTTATTTCGTGCTGCAAATATTAAAGGAAAAGATCATTGATTCACATGTCGCTCGATCTGAGGTGAATATAGTTATCCCAACTACACATTAGAGAGCGTAAAAACACATTTATTGTTTGTATTTCAGCATAAAATTGACAGAATTTTATAGGCTATTTATATTTATGAGACTTGTGTGCCACAAATAATGAATGGACTTGAAAACGTTAAATATTATTTCCAAGCATTTATACTGTTAATAAAACAGCTTATGAATATTCACGTAAGGTTATGTACTTAAGAAAAATCAACATGGTTTTTAAAAATGTTTCATATGTCATCAAGGCTGCATTTTTTTGATCAAAAATACTGAAAAAAACTGTAATAATGTGAAATATTTTTTCAATTTAAAATAACTGTTTTCTATGTGAATATATTTTAAAATGTAATTTATTCCTGTGATACAAAGCTGAATTTTCAGCATCATTACTCCAGTCGTCAGTGTCACACGATCCTTCAGAAATCATTCTAATATTGCGGATATATTATCGATGTTGAAAGCAGTTGTGCTGCTTAATATTTTTCGGAACCTTTGATCAATAAAAGGTTAAAAAGAACAGCATTTATTTAAAATAGAAAGGTTTTCTAACAATATACAGTAGTTAAAGTTTGAGGTCGGTAAATTTTTATTCTTTCTTTTTTTTTTTTTTGGAAAGAAATTAATAGTTTTATTCACCAAGGATGTGTTAAATTAATAAAAAGTGATAGCGTAGATTTACATTGTTAGAAAAGATTTATATTTTGAATAAATGCTGTTCTTTTTAACTTGTTGTTCATCAATGAATCCTAAAAAAAGAATCACAGGTACCACAACTGTTTCCCGCATTGATAATTCTAATAATAAATCGGTCTATTAGAATTAATTCTGATTTCTAAATCACTGGAGTAGCAGTTGTTGAAAATGTAGCTTTGCTAAATAAAATAAATTGATAAAAACATTATTTTATATTGTAATAACTTTTTGCAACATAACAGTTTTTCTATATTTTTTTATCAAATAAACGCAGCCGTGATGAGCATAAGAGACTTCTTTAAAAAAACATTACAAGTCTTACTGATGCCAAACTTTTGAGTGGCAGTGTATAAGCACATGCAAAAATCTGTCACTCTAAATTAGTCATTTTAGCTCTATTCAATGAGTTTTGGTGAGTCATGTTCCTCTGGTCAAATATCTTCAGTTTTATGAAACCAGTTGTATGTGCTTGTCTGGGTGCATCTAAATAATATGAGCTTTTCAACTTAAATTATCGAGTGGATTTACATCAATAATGTACAATATAAATTCTCATTTAGCTTCAGAATGATAGCTTATTGAATTTGGATTCACAAGTATAAGAACTCTATTATATCCACATTTGCCTATGTTGAAGTACAGTTACTCACTTGCGCAGGAGCCATCAGGCATCAGCATGTATCCGTTTAAGCAGTAGCACATGTAGCTACCAAAGGTGTTCATACAGCGATGTTCACAGGGCCGAGGCTTTAGACCACACTCATTCAGATCTAAACCCAGAAAGAAAGTTTTCTATCAGCTTTTAGAATTAGACCTGATGCCATCTTGCAACTCAATCTGAAGAATGAGTTTGCAACAGGGTCTGAATTTGTTCACAATTCTGTTTGATAAATAGTTCACTCATGCAATGAATCATTTGAAACAACAAACAAGAGTTATTACAATTAACTAAAACCACAAAAAAGTTACTTAATATAAAATAAAATAAAAACATTGACTTTAAATAATATATATATATAAAAACTTTGATTATTCTATTAATAAAACAGTATATTAGAATGATTTCTGAAGGATCATGTGACACTTATGACTAAAGTAACAGCTGATGAAAATTCAGCTTTGCATCACATGAATAAATTATATTTTAAAGTATATTAAAATAAAAATAAAAACGTTACTTTATATTGTAATAACTGTAAAAATTTCTGTATTTTTTGATCAAATAAATGCAGCTTTGATGAGCATGAAACTAAGTTAAAAAAATAAATTAACTAAAATTAATAAAATAGAAACCAAAATAAAATACACTACTGATCAAAAGTTTGGGATCAGCAAGACTTGTAATGTTTTTTAAAGAAGTCTCTTATGCTTATCAAGGCTGCATTTATTTGTTTAATAATAATTAGTATTATTTATTTGTATAGCACATTTCATACATAAATGCAACTCAAAGTGCTTCACAGGCATAAAAGAAATATAAAAAAAACTAATAAACATCAATATAAAATAATCAAAACTTTAAATGATTT
>NC_133368.1:49293748-49315462 GCF_049309525.1 Garra rufa | reverse complement strand
TGCTATGACTTTATTCTAATAATTTTTACTTTATTATAATTACTTTATTTTTGTAATTTTGATTTTAATAAAAAAAATACAAGTTTAATCTTGTATAAAACTATTCTTGTATTTATTCTCATAATTTGGGCATTATAAGCAAAATATCATATAATTAATATTTAATTTAATAATAATACGATTTTATTTTTAATTTAATAATAATAAGATTTTATTTTTGTAATTTTTATTCGCATATATTTTTTAATATTACAACTTTCATCTTATTGCTATGACTTTATTCTTGTAATTTTTACTTATTTCATAATTTTGACTTTAATCTCAAAATATGACAAATTTAATCTCGTATATGACTTTTATTCTAGTATTTCTGTGATTTTATTCTTGTAATTTTTACTTTTTTCTCAAAATTAACTTTTAATCTCACAATGCTATGAAATAATTTTCATTATGTTTGGCTTTATTAACAAAAAATGACAAATTTAATCTCGAATATGACTTTATTCTTATAATTTTACTTTCCCCTGAAGAATATTACACCTTTAATCTCACAAGGCTATGACTTTATTTATGTAATTTTGATTTTAATCTCAAAATATTACAAATTTAATCTTGTATAAAACTATTATTGTATTTATTCTCGTAATTTGGGCATTATTCGCAAAATATCACAACTTTAATTTAATAATAATACGATTTTTTTTTTGTAATGTTGACTTTCTCATATTGCTATATGTTCCTTTTTTTAATATTACAACTTTAATCTCACAATGCTATGATTCTATTTTCATAATTTTGACTTTAATCTCAAAATATGACCAATTTAATCTGACTTTATTCTTGTAATTTTACTTTCTTTTTTGAAATATTACACCTTTAATTTTACAATGCTATGACTTTATTTTCATAATTTTTGCTTTAATCTTAAAATATTAGAGGTTTAATCTTGTATTAAACTATTCTTGTATTTATTCACATTTTTTGGACATTATTAGCAAAATATCACGACTTTAACTTAATAATAATAAGCCTTTTTTTGTAATTTTGACTTTCTCATATTGCTATATCTTCATTTGTGTGTTTATTTATTTAAATATCACAATTTAATCTCAATGCTATGACTTTATTTCTAATTTAGATTTTTAACCCTAGAATAAAGTCATATATGAGATTAAATTTGTCATATTTTGAGATTAAAGTCAAAATTATGAAAATAAAGTCACAGCATTGTGAAATTAAAGGTGTAGTATTTTGAGAAAAAAAGTAAAAAAGATAAGAATAAAGTCATAGCAATACTAGAATAAAGGCACATACAAGATTAAATTTGTAATATTTTAATATTAAAATCTAAATTATGAAAATAAAGTCATAGCATTGTGAGATTAAAGTTGTAATATAAAAAAAAAAAAAAACACAAATGAAGACATAGAAATATGAGAAAGTCAAAATGACAAGAATAAAGTCTCATTATTAGTAAATTAAAGTTGTGATATTTTGTTAATAATGTCCAAATTACTTAAATACGATAATAGTTTTATACAAGTTTAAGCTTGTAATATTTTGAAATTAAAGTCAAAATTATGAAAATAAAGTAATGGTATTGTGAAATTAAAGGTGTAATATATATATATATATATATATATATATATATATATATATAAAAGCAAATTAAGACATAGCAGTATGAGAAAGTCAAAATTAAGAATAAATTATTATTGTTGTTAAATTAAAGTTGTGATATTTTCCTAACAATGTCTAAATTACGTGAAATAATACAAGGATAGTTTTAAACAATTTAAACTTGTAAAATTTTCAGGAAAAAATTAAAAATTACAAGAAAAAAGTTGTAGCAATACTAGAATAAAGCCACATACAATATTAATTTTGTCATATTTTGAGATTAAAGTCAAAATTATGAAAATAAAGTCATGGCATTGTGAGATTAAAGGTGTAATATTTTGAGAAAAAAGTAAAAATTACAAGAATAAAGTCATATATTAAATTATGAAATTTATGAAATGAAAGTCACAGCATTGTAAGATTAAAGTTATAACATAAAAAAACAAAACAAATGAAGACATAATGAGACAAATTTAATCTTGTGTAAGACTTTATTCCCATTTATGTTATAATCAAAATATTGTGACTTTATTCTCATAATCTTAGACAATTTTTTTTTAGAAATGTTTTAGAAAACATTTAACATTGTAGAAAGGTTTAATCCTCCTCATTTACCTTCACAGTGTCCTTTGGTGTTTTTCTTCCATCCGTAGCAGCACTCCAGTCTGCTGCCGTATCGACAAACGCCTGCCAAACTCCTCGCTGGGATCTGACGCTTTTGCCTTTGAGAAAAACATCAGAGATGGGAGGATTTCTAAACATGCATTTAGATAATCCAAATATCACAATATGAAAACAAAACAATCTTCTGTTATTTATATGGAAACACAATATTAAAAGACCAACCACTTTTTGTGTTGTTTTTGTGTGTCATTTGGGATCAGATTTTTGACTTAAAAAGTGTCACATTTATTTCAATGCTACTTGCATTTCCTTGTAATTGTTTGTAAATTTTGCAATTTTGAGTAAAAATAGTTTCTAGATTAAAGTTGTCCAAATTAAGTTCTTAACTTAACAATGCATATTACTAATCAAAAAATACATTTTGATATATATTTATAGTAGGAATTTTACAAAAAATCTTCATGGAACATGATCTTTACTTAATTTCCTAATGATTTTTGGCATAAAAGAAAAATCTATAATTTTGACCCATACAATGTATTTTTGGCTATTGCTACAAATATACCCCAGCGACTAAGACTGGTTTTATGGTCCAGGGTCACATATATATATATATATATATATATATATATATATATATATATATATATATATATATATATATATATCCATTTTAATTCAAGAATTTTTAGACATTTATACTAGAAAACAAGACAAAAATACTAAGAAAATTATTTTTTGCAGTTCAATAAATACACTGCAAAATAATTTTACTTTATATAATATAGTATTTTTGTCTTGTTCTCAAGCACAAATACCTAATATATCTTGAATTAAGATGCATTTACTTGACAAATAAAATGACTTAAGATATTATGTCTTGTTCTTCTTTTAAATCTAAAAAATGTCTTAGTTTTTGCTCAGAACAAGCAAAAACATCTGCCAATGGGGCAAGAAAAAAAAAATCTTGTTTAGCATTTTAATTACATTTTTTTTTTTTTTTTTTTTTTTTTAGAAAACAAGACTTCTGAGTCATTTTACTTGTCAAGTAAATGCATCTTTTCTTCAGTATACAGACTGCCATGACTAGTTTATCACTGGCAGAGGATCACAGGTTGTTTCAGGTTAAAATGAGCCTTAATTTGAAGGTAAACGTCTCACTTTGGTGACCTTTGACCCTCCCGGTCTAATTGCAGCTGTAAAAGCAGCAGAAATGTATAAACACACATGACGATCCAGTGGGGATTTGCACAGACAGGATGTAGGAACCTCTATGCGTTTATGGCTCCTTAAGTGTTTAACAGATGCCTCTTACAGGAACCTCTAAAATCTCCTTGACCACATTTCGGCTATAATTAAACCTCACACTATTCACGGCAATCACACCTCAGCAGATGGATCAGGAGCAGAAGGTGTGTGTTGAGCGAGTTTACACTGATAGTAACTTGAACACAGGCCTTTCATAATCCTGGCTTTGAAATATAGCTGCAGAAAACGTCTAAATCAGCTTTTACTTTTTTCTTTCCATTGCATCATATGAGATTTCCTGCCACTTAATAGGAACATTTTGTAAACAAATAAAATTGCAGCAATGCATAATGCATCAAAAAATAAACAAGATGAACATTTATAAATGCAAGAATCAGAAACATAGACATTTTTAAATATATCTTCAATGCTCATTTGCATCTTTGTCTAGCCGCTGCACACACCCACAATGCAAAGGGTAAAAAGACAATTAATATTCAGTAAAATTATTTTAAATTAAAATCAGATGAGAACAAAACTGGAACTGAATTGATCTGAACAACAGCGCTATTGTTTTTAAGAGCTGCTTTAAAACTGTTTAAAAGTTTGTTTTATAATTGACGAATTGTACATACACTGCAAAAAAAAATGATTTTCTTCCTTAGTATTTAAAAACAATTCTTGAATCAATATGCATTTACATATATGCATTAAATCAAAATTTTGTTTATAATAATAATCTTGTTTAGCCTTTGAATTAAGCTTATTTTTCTACCTCATTGGCAGATATTTTTGCTTGTTTTGAACAAAAACGGACACAATTTAGATTTTTTTTTTTAAACAAGACAATATCTTCATAATAAAGTCATTTTACTTGTCAAGTAAATGTCAAATCACTTAAGATATTAAGTGTTGTTTTCTGAAGAAAAAAAGTCTAAATTTTGTTAGTTTTTGCTTAAAACAAGCAATTTTTAAAAAGTAATTGCATTGTATTTCAAGAATTTTCAGATATTTATACTAGAAAACTAGTAAGGAGGGATTCATTTTTGCAGTGTATTTAGCAAAAAAAAGTTTTTCTTAGTATTTTTGTCTTGTTTTCTAATATAAAAATAATTTAATCACTGAAGGTATTAGGTCTTGTTTTCTGAAGAAAAAAAAATATATCAAAATTGTATTAATTTTTGTTTAAACCAAGAAAAAATATTCTTGTTTAGCCTTTGAATTAAATTTTTTTTCTTGCCACGCTGGCAGATATTTTTGCTTGTTTTAAACAAAAACTAACAAAATTTTGATTTTTTTTTTTTCAGAAAACATTTTACTTGTCAAGTAAATGCTCAATTTTTTCTTGATATTTATAATAGACAACAAGACAAAAATACCCGAAAGGATTCATTTTTGCAATGTATTTATTGAACTGAACTGAATTTAACAAAAACCCAGCAAAAATGATTTTCTTACTTAGTATTTTTGTCTTTTTTTCTAATATATCTAAACATTTTTGAATCAAGATGCATTTACTTGATAACTAAAATGACTTAAGATATTAAGTCTTATTTTCTAAAAAATAATATCAAAATTGTGTTAGTTTTTGCTTAAAACAAGCAAAAATATCTGCCAATGGGGTAAGAAAAATGTCTTAATTCAAAGGCCAAACTATTTTTTTTTAAGCAAAATTTTACAAAATGTTGATTAAAAAAAAAGCAAGACCTAATATCTTAAGTTGTTTTACATGTGAAGTAAATTCATCTTGATTCAAGAATTTTTAGATATTTAAACTAGAAAACAAGACAAAATTATTAAGGAACGATTCATTTTTGCAGTGTATTTAGCAAAAAAAAAAATATATATATATTTTCTTACTTAGTATTTTTATCTTGTTTTCTATTATAAAAATCTAAACATTTTTGAATCAAGATGCATTTACTTGACAAGTAAAATTAGATATTAAGTCTTGTTTTCTGAAAAATAATCTCAATTTTGTTATTTTTGGCCTAAAACAAGCAAAAAAAAGAAAAAAAAAAAATTATATATATATATATATATATATATATATATATATATATATATATATATATATATATATATATATATATACATACATATACATATACATATACATACATATATGTAAAGCTCATAAAATTAATCTTGATTCAAGAATTTTTAGATATTTATACTAGAAAACAATACAAAAATACTAAGTAAGAAAATCATTTTTTGCAGTTTAATGACACTGTTGTCTTTTACAGCTGAAATAGAATTTGTTTTTATAACTGATGGATTTTACAACAGTATCACTGTTATTTTCTTGTTTATTACTGTGAAGCTGCTTTAAAACAATCTGTATGAAGCGCTTTAAAAAAATGTGACTTGATTTACAGACCTCAAAAACTGCTGCTTTAAGTTAATCTCTGTTATCTTTGAAATCATCTAAATGCAAATGTGCTACTAAAATTAAAACTGTAATTTTTGTTTGGGTGACGACTAAAAAAAAAACAAAAAAAAAATAATATTAATGACTTATCCTGCACTCCACAAAATTTGGTCCAATCAGATGCTATCTGGAATCAAAGCCCCTCCCCCTAATTCATCTGCCTAGCAACAGTCAACTTAAGCCTATGGCAAAATATATGATATTTCCTGTTGAATCAGTTACTGGGGCCAGTAGTATGTGTCAAAACTGCTTTCAGTGAGTGATCAACATCCTCTCTCTGCTTCCAGATGTTTGTAATTCTGCGTGCTTCTCGTGTTGGTCTCTAAATTTGGAGTGGGCTCCAGCGGGACGGAGTAAATCGGTGAACCGACGGAAATAAACTCTGTACAGCAGCAAATGGGAGCCAGTCATGTGAACAGGTGGCTGACGCTCATTACGGACAAAATTAGCAGCTCATCATTGGCAGATCAGCACAGACAGCTTCACAAACCAACACAACAACAGCCATTTACATAAACGCTGCAGAAATATTTTAAATCTGTTCAAGCTTCAGCATCATTTACGGCTCTTTTTGTGTTTGATAGTGATTTTTCATAATAAACAGCCATTCAAGGTAAACATTTATTTGAGTTTCTTGAAATTAACTTATTTAAAATATATATGTATTTTTGGTTTTGCTTTTCTTTAAAAAAATCAAAAAGTTAATGCAACAATATACGATTTCAAATATTAGGTCATGCTTTCTGAAAAATTCACCAAAATTAAGTGAGTTTTTGCTTAAAACATTAACAAATATCTGACAATGAGCAAAGAAAAAATATTTTTTTTTCTTTTTTTTTTGCCCTTTAACCATTTTTTTCTTCTTTTAAAGAAACTTACTTAATTTTGATTTTTTTTTTTTAAAAACAACACTTAATATTAATAAAAATCATTATTTTAGTTTTTATTTATTTATTTATTTTTAATTTTATTGTTATGTTTTTGTTTTTATATATTTGTATTATTATTATTTTTTTATTGCAGTTTATACATTTAGTATGGCTACAAAAGCAATGAAAATAAAACTATGACCTTTAAACAAAAAAGTTGCATTCGTCACAAAAGTTTTTGCAAATGAATTACTGTTGCCTTTTAGTTTATAAATTGAAATTAATAATTGCTTTATTAGTAATAAAGCTACATATATATATGTGTGTGTGTGTGTGTGTGTGTGTGTGTGTATGTGTGTGTGTGTGTGTGTGTGTATATATATATATACAGTACATATATACAGTATATATATATATACAAAATAAGTATTTGACACATCAGCATTTTTATCAGTAAGGGTATTTCTAAGTGGGCTATTGACACAACATTTCCACCAGATGTAGCCATCAAGCCAAATATTGAATTCATACAAAGAAATCAGAACATTTAAGTATACAAGTTGAGTCATAATAAATAAAGTGAAATGACACAGGGAATAAGTATTGAACACACTTTATTTAATACTTTGTAGAAAAGCCTTTGTTGGTGATTACAGCTTCTAGACGCCTCTTGTATGGAGAGACCAGTCGTCTGCATTGCTCAGGAGTATTTCTGCCCCATTCTTCCACACAAACGTTCTTTAAATCTTGAAGGTTCCTTGGGCCTCTTTTATGAACTTTGATCTTCAGTTCTCTCCACCTGATTTCGGTCAGGTGATTGACTGGGCCATTCAAGCAAGTTGATTTTCTTTCTTTGAAACCACTTCATTGTTTCCTTGGCCTTGTGTTTGGGATCACTGTCTTTCTGAACAGTGTTGTTTTTGACAACCATCTTACATTTAGTCTTAGTCTTAGTCTTTTGAACTAAAATGCTTCTTAGTTTTAGTCAAATTTTAGTCACTTCTATATGTGATAGTTTTAGTCCAATTTTAGTCGACGAAAAGTCAAAAAGGTTTTAGTCTAGTTTTAGTCGACGAAAAGTCAAAAAGGTTTTAGTCTAGTTTTAGTCAAAAAAGGGAAAAAAGTAGTCTTTTAACAAATTAATGTAGGTCAGTAAGTATTTTGCTGTTGGGTAGTGTCACTTATAAGTTCTGAAAATAGCAGATCTATAGTTCAACACAATGTGAGCTTCCGGATCGACTATTTTCACCAATAATTACAATAATGAAGGAATGTTTTAGAACATAAAAGACAAAAAAGGATGGAATGCTAAAACGGCTTGCCATAGCGTCAGATACTTTTTAAGTTTTAATTGGCGTGCACAATAAGCGGAAATGTCATGCATTTTAAACGTCTGACGGACCACCCACTAACATTTTCGTCTATTCTCGTCTCGTCAACGAAAACTCACACACGTCTCGTCATGTTTTAGTCATCAACGAGCCATTTTTATCTCGTCATCGTCGCGTTATCGTCATGAAAAAAAGTGGCGTCAACGAAATGATTTCGTCATCGTCATCGTTGACGAAAACAACACTGTTTCTGAAATGTCCATCCTTTTTTCATTTTCAGCTTTCTGGTAGATGGCAGCAGATTTTTATCCAGAATGTCAGGGTACATTTCTCCATTCATCCTGCCTTCAAGAATATGAAGTCTGCCAGTACCCCTTGCTGAAAAGCAGCCCCAAACCATGATGCTTCCACCCCCAAACTTAACTGTTGGTATGGTGTTCTTGGGGTGGTGTGCAGTGCCATTTCTTCTCCAAACATGGTGTGTAGAATGACTGCCAAAAAGTTCAATTTTGCTTCATCTGACCATACTGTAGTCTCCCAATAATTCACAGGCTTCTCCAAATGCTGTTTCGCAAACTTTAACCGAGCCTCAACATGCTTTTTGAATGGAGTCTTGGTTCAGTGCATTGCTTATAGTCTTCTTTGAAACAACAGTACCTGCTGATGCAAGGTCTTCCTGAAGTGGTTCTTGGCTCTTGGAGAACTCTCCTGATTATTCTTTGGACTCCTCGGACAGGGATCTTACGTGGAGCACCTGATCGTGGCCGGTTTATGGTGAACTGATGGTGAATTTCCAGATAATCAGCATTCTGGAAATGCACCTATAACCATTCCCATCAAAATGCTTTTCAACAATAAGATTACGAAGATCTTGAGAGAGTTCTTTGCTTTTACCCATCGTGAAGTCTTTCTTGTGTGACTTCTGGGTAATGAGAAGCCTTTATAGGCCATCAATTAGGATTAAAGCAGCTGATATCAATTAGTACTGATAGGGGGCAGGGTTTCTCTCTCAGTTCTGACAGATTTCAGGTGATCTCCTGGCTTTCTATGTCATTTTGCACCTTGTTATCTGCATGTGTTCAATACTTATTCCCTGTGTCATTTCACTTTATTTATTATGACTCAACTTGTATACTTAAATGTTCAGATTTTTTTTGTATGCATTTAATATTTGGCTTGATGGCTACATCTGGTGGAAATGTTTTTTTTTTTTTTTTCACATTAACTAACAATAACAATGAGCAATACACTCGTTGTATTCATTAACGTTAGTAATAACAATATAATTATTTATTATTTGATCATGCCAGCTCAAATAAATTAAATTATACGGTACATGTTTTGATTTTAATAATGTATTAGTAACTTTGAAATGAATATTGATTAAAAAAAGGAATAATTGCTTTATTAATTATTCAAGTATTTGCGTATAGCTTATTGTAAAGTGTATTTTTTATCTTGCATTTAAAAAAAATCTAAACATTGTTGCATCAAAACACGTTTATTTTATTTTTATTCATTAGTTTATAAATTTTCATAATTTTAATAGTTTTTTTAAATGTCTATATGTTTTAATTGTTATTTAGTAGTTTAGTTTTTATAATATTGTAGTAATTTTTTTATAATATTGTAGTAATTTTATATAATATTGTAGCTTTATTCTTTCTTTTTTTTTTTAAATATGCCTATAGTTTTTTTTTTTTTTTAATTTTAGTTATAGTTTTAGGAATTTTGTTGCATGTTTTTGTCATTTTTAAAAGTTTCTATGTTGATTCTATTACTTTTTATTTATCAGTTTTTGTTTATTTTGTTTTATTTTTTTCTTGTTTTACTTTAATTTTACAATTTTAATTTTACACCAAAATTAAGTTTCTGCTTAAAACATTAAGAATTAGTTTGTTTTGTTTTGTTTTATTTAAGTTTATTTTTCTTAGCCAATTAACATATTTTTTTCCACTTTTAAACAGTCATTTAATTATGATTTTTGATTTTTTTTCTTCTGAAAACAAGACTTAATATTCATCAAAATCATTGTTTTTGTTTATTTTATTTTTTATTATTATTTTTAATGTGTATTATTATTGTTATTATTTATTTATTTGTTGCAGTTTATGCATTGAATATGCCTACAAAAGCAATGAAAATAAAATATTGACCTTTAACCAAAAAAGTTGCATTGGTCACAAACAGTTTTGCACATGAATAACTGTTTCCTTTTAGTTTATGAATTGATCTGCTCCTTAAAAACATCCCAAATAAGATATCAATCGTTTCTCCGAGACATTATTGAGATTAAATGAAGAACAATCTACTTCTCAGATGTTTCTCACATGTAATCTCCTCTAGAGTTGCAAAAAAGATCTCAACGACATCTCAAACTAAAGTCTGGAATGAAAAGTCAAAGATCTCAATATGAGCATTAACATTTAACTTCATGCACTTACCTGTAATCTGCAGATCCTAAGGAGAAGTAAAGTAGGAATGACAGAACGCTGATCCACGTCAAATGTTTCATGTTTTAAACAATCCTCTTTATTTCTGTGTTTCCTAGTTCGATTGCAGCATGAAGTCTGCAGCGTCTCTCCTCTGGTCTCGTGAGTGTCTCTCGCTCGTCTCGCTGAAATTCCAGATGTCATTGCGTTGAGTGACAGAAGGGCTGGAGTCTTTTGTGGGGGTGTTTCAGCGTCTTCTCTCTGAAACTCAATCTGTGACGTCTAGATTGATGAAGGAGCGCCAAACATCTCACTTCACGCTCCAGGAGAAAAAAACCTGCTTTAAGAGAAATTTAAAAAGAAAGAAGCTATTTTAGTTCATGTATTTGAATTGAATTCAACAAAACAAACAAGAAGTTTAATTTACTTAATCGCAATTTTTTTTGGTTTTCTTCTTTTTTTTTCTTCTTTTAAACAAACTCACTTAATTTAGTTTTTTTTGTTGTTGTTGTTGTTGTTGTTGTTGTTGCAGAAAACAAAACTTAATATTAATCCAAATGATTATTTTTGTTTATTTAGTTTTATTTTATTTTTTACATTTTATTATTATTTTTATTTATTTTATTTGTATTATCATTTTTTATTGCAGTTTATGCATTTAATATGGCTAAAAAGCAATGCAAATAAAATATTGACCTTTATTTAAAAAAAAAACTGCATTGAATTTTATTTAAAGAAACAAAGCATTTTTTGCAACATAGATTTTATGACAAAAGTATTAATTTTGACTAATTATTACTATTTAAAGATTGGCAATTTTGTAGCACCAGTGTTATATCATTGCTGATTTTTTGTTAATATTTTTATAACTTTAAAATTTTGTTAAAGTTTTTGTATTTTTCTTTTTTTATATGTGTCTTTATAGTTTTTATTAATTTGTATTTTTTTTTAGTTCAGTTAATTTTATGTTTATAATGTTTATCTCTCTATATAGTTTAGTTTTCTATTTGCATTGTAATTTTAATAAAAACATCGTTTTAGCAATTTTTTTTATTAAAATATAACTATAGTTTTTATTAAATGTAGTTATTTAATTTTTCACTTTAATTGTAGTTATTAGTTTTAGTTAATTTTTTAAAATAGTGTTATTATTTTTATTCATTAGTTTATACATTTCCGTCATTTTAATAGTTTTTTAATGTCTAAATGTTTTTTTATTAATTTTTATCTATAAGCGTAGTTCTCTGTTTGCATTTGCAAATAGCTTATTTTTTCACTTTAATTTTAGTTTTCGTAATTTTGTTGTGTTTTTGTCATTTTTAGCATTTTTAAATTTTTTATTCATTTTTATTTATTAGTTTAGTTTATTGAGTTTTTTTGTTCTCAATTTAATTTCAGTTCAGGTTTTGGGAATGTTGTTGTGTATTTTTATCGTTTTTGGTAGTTTTGTTTTTTGTTTTTTTATGTTTGTTTTTTATTTATTAGTTTAGTTTTCTATTTGCATTGTAATTTTAATTAAAGTTTCAGATTTATTAGTTTTTATTAGTTGTAGTTATTTATTTGTTCATTCACTTTAATTTTAGTTATGGTTTTAGGAATGTTGCTGTGTGTTTTTGTCATTTTTAAAAGTTTGAGAGAAATCGCCTTAAGTAGTACTCCCCTTTCTGCGGAAAGGGTCTATTCAGAGTACCGTTCTCACTGACAAAGCCAGGTTTTCCTCCCTGTTCTTGGGTTTAGGAGCCTGTCCCTCTTGTCCAGGCCAGTTCTCACTCTTCAGGCCTCACGCACAAGCTGGGCTCTCCCTGGCCTTCAGGGTTAGGAGTCTGTCCTCATGACTAACCAGGAGCTCTCCCTTTTCAGGGCCTTGAGATCACATTGGCTGCTCCCCTTTCTGCAGTAAGGGTCCTCTCAGAGCACCACCCTCTGGCGGGTGTAGGTATTCTTCCCTGTCCTTCAGGGTTTTGAAGCCTACCCTTGACGTTGCTAGAGTCAAGAGCTTCTTACGTAGAAGTCTCTTCAGGCAACTGGCAGCTCACCTTTATTCAAGGTTCCTTCAAAGCAGTGCCACTGCCGCATGGCAAATTTCTCCCTTTTTCAAAGGGTAGAACTAGTCACTACCTCCTCTCAGGCTTCCTGAATCAAGCACGATTGCGAAGGGTCCCATTTAGAGCACGGCTCCTGGCAGGATGAGTATGCTCCCCTTCTAAGGAAGGGTAATTTCTGAGCACCACTTTCTCCTGGTAGGCGTAATATGCTCCCCTTTACACTAAAGGGTCCCTTCAGAGCATCGCCCTCTTTCAAGGACGGGTTCCTGCAGCTCAGGGTTAGGAGCATGTCTGTTCCTGACTTCTGGGTTGAGCATAAGGCTCCCTTTCAGGCATCCATGTGGACTGGGTTTAATATGCTCCCCTTTACACTAAAGGGTCCCTTCAGAGCGTTGCCCTTTTTCAAGGATGCAGCTCAGGGTTAGGAATATGTCCACTATCCACATTCACTATTGTGATGGTCAGTTCTAGCTCCATGATTACATCAGTCGACCAACAGTTTGTGGACTGTCTGTCCTGATCGGGGTGTAGCGTTGCTCCCCTCACTAAGTAGGGTTCTCCCCCGTTCAACTACTTGTCATCATTGACAAGCCAGGAGCCTTAAAGGGATGGTTCGGAGTAGAATTGACTTCATTGCTATGCACTCCGAAGCCCATCTAAATACCCCATCCAAAGTTTTTTTTACCTTAGTCGAACATTTATGGAGATATTAGAGTTTTTCGAATTGCTTGTTACAGGAGTGAATGGTACATGTGATGTGTCTCGTAAATTGCACCACTAAACGTGCAAGTAATCTTACCAAACTTGTACAGTAGTGTAAATAGGTTATGTACTCACAAAACGCTGCATCAGAACATTTGTAAGTCCACCATGAGTGTTTTAAAAACACGTTTTACCCGAGAACTACTAGTCTCAGAAACTACAAGTCGACGTCACTTCCCTGGTTTGAAAAAAGCACGTAAAAGTCCTCCTACTACATCTGTGTGCATGTCAACTTGTAGGAGGACTTTTACGTGCTTTTTTCAAACCAGGGAAGTGACGTCGACGTGTCGCCATTTGTAGTTTTTGAGACTAGTAGGGATCGGCTAAAACGTGTTTTTAAAACACTCATGGTGGACTTACAAATGTTCTGATGCAGCGTTTTGTGAGTACATAACCTATTTACACTACTGTACAAGTTTGGTAAGATTACTTGCACGTTAAGTGGTGCAATTTACGAGATACATCACATGTACCATTCACTCCTGTAACAAGCAATTCGAAAAACTCTCCATAAATGTTTGACTAAGGTAAAAAAAAACTTTGGATGGGGTATTTACATGGGCTTCGGAGTGCATAGCAATGAAGTCAATTCTACTCCGAACCATCCCTTTAAGTAGTGCACCCCCCTGGGAAAACACTCTTCTAAAAACCATCTGCCACGGTAAGAGCGCACGCAAGTCTCTGCGCACTTTCTAAAAATCCACACGAGTGGTAAGTACCCACCAAGCTTTTGGGTTCTTCCTAAAAACCCTGTGAGGTATGGGTTACGCGGTTTCTTCGTTCCCATCCTTGAGTTGGTATTAAAACCCCGGTCTCCCTGGGCCCAAGTCCACTCAGATATCATCTCTGAAGTGTCCTGACCATCTGTGTCCAGGGCGTGTTGCCTCACGGTGACCCCTGCTAGAACGGTTCTGTCCCAGGACAGATCTGCTACTCTCTATCTGTGAGTCAGTTCGCCGAGGGAACTACACCCGGTAGTAGTGGCAGTTCCTGTTCCAAACAAGTCTCCCCTGATACTTAGCCATTTCCCCCGAAGGAATCGCTTGGTTCCAAGCCTGAGCTGTGCCCTGGGTTTGCCTTTGACCCACCCAGGTAAGTGGGTAACAGTTCAGGCCTTTGGCCGTGGGGGATAACGTTCTGACAGCCGTCACCACGTCCTAACAGGGGCAATTCTTCCCAGAATTGGTGCTTAGTTCTCGCTGTCATAAGCATGCACTCCGCTTAACATGGCAGCTTGGGTATAACTGTTCCCCATTAGCGACCCTCCCAGAGGACGCAGTGAGACGCAGTCACATTTGGCTCCCAAACTCTGGAATAGCCTTCCTGATAACATACGGGGTTCAGACACAATCTGTGTGTTTAAATCTAGATTAAAGACTCATCTCTTTAGCCAAGCATTCACATAATGTATCTCATAAAGTCTTACTTCATTTACATCTGATCACATACAGATCAACATTCTTCAGCTTGGGCTAAACACATAATTTTTTTGCTTGGTTGGAACTGCAGCTACGCTAATTATTTCTCTATTTGTTTCTCTGTTTCTGCCGCGGGATTCCCATCCCGTGGTAACTAGGAATTATACAAGATTCAGTCTGGATTCAGAATACCTAATAAGAGATGATGCCAACCCCTCAGAGGACCGCCGATGATGGGGTCGCCAGATGAGCTCCAGAGACGGATCATCAATGAAAACATCGCCAACCTAGACGGCCATCGGCGCTACTCCACAGGAACCTGATGAGTTCTCTACAATCTGACATTGGTACAAACTGCTGGTTTGGTCTGGCCAGAGGAGAACTGGTCCCCCGACTGAGCCTGGTTTCTCCCAAGGTTTTTTTTTTCTCCATTTCTGTCACCTGTGGAGTTTTGGTTCCTTGCCGCTGTCGCCTCTGGCTTGCTTAGTTGGGGACACTTTCCAGCGATATCATATACTATTGTGATTTCCGGATTTCTAATTGATTGTTTACAATAATGCGTTACTTACACACTATTGTGCTGTTTAAATACTGTGCAGTGCTTTGACACAATCCGTATTGTTAAAAGCGCTATATAAATAAAGGTGACTTGACTTGAGAGTTCCCTCAGAAGGGAACGTCTCTAGCTTACGCCTCTGGACTCTTCACCATGCTTCAGATGAGAAGCTTCAGACTTAGCGACCCTCCAAAAGGACGCAGTGTCTTGTTCCCTTCTCAGGGAACCAGAGTAACATACGTAACCTAGAGACGTTTTTATTAGTTGTAGCTATTTATTTATTTATTTCCACTTTAATTTTAGTTATAGTTTTAGGAATGTTGTTATATTTTCATCATTTTTAGTAGTTTTTTTTTATGTGTCTATATAGTTTTTATTCATTTTTATTTATTAGTTATGTTTATTTAACTTTAATTTTAGGTTTATAATGTTTATCTCTCTCTCACTTTAGTTTAGTTCCCTATTTGCATTGTAAGTTTATTTAAAGTTGTAGCTTTATTTATTTATTTATTTATTTATTTATTATTTAATTTTTTTTAAGTATGCCTATAGTTTCTATTAGTTGTAGTTATTTATGTATTTATTTATTTATTTATTTATTTTTCCACTTTAATTTTAGTTCAAGTTTTAGTTTTAGGTTTTAGTTTTTAGTTTTAGGAATGTTCATAATTTTTTGTAGTTTTTTGTTACTGTATATATAATGCTTTTAATTATTTTTTTTAAATATGCCATATAGTTTTTATTAGTTGTAGCTCCTTTTTTTCACTTTAAATTAAGTTTTAGCAATTTTGTTGTTGTGTTTTTGTCATTTTTAAAAGTTTGTTTCTATGTCTGTATTGGTTTTATTATTTTTTTTATGATTTTTTTGTTCATTTACTTTTAGTTTCTTCGGTTTTCACTTTAATTTTAGTTAAAATTTTAGGAATGTAGTTGTGTATTTTCATAATTTTTTATAGTTTTTATTATTTATTTATTATTTATTATCTCTCTCTCTCTCTCTCTCTCTCTGTCTCTCTCTCTCTCAAGTTTAGTTTTTTTATTTGCATTGTTATTTTAAGTAAATTGTACCTTTGAAATATACCTATTATTTTTTATTAATTGTAGTTATCTGTATAAGTTTTAGTAATGTCATTGTGTATTTTCATAATTTTTAAAGTTTTTTTATGTGTCTTTATAATTTTTTTTATTCATTTTCATTTACTAGTTTTAATATTACGTTTATAACATTTATCTCTCTCTCTCTCTTTAATTTAGTTTTCTATTTGCACATACTGTATATATAAAACTTTTTTTATTTATAAAAAGTTTTTATTAGTAGTAGTTATTTATTAATTTTTTCCACTTTAATTTTACTTAAAGTTTTAGGAATGTTGTGTATTTTCAAAATTCCTAGTTGGTTTTTTTATATATGCCTATAGTTTTTTATTAGTTTCTTCTTTTCATTTTTTGCACCTTAATTTTAGTTATAGTTTTAGTAATTTTGCTGTGTGTTTTTGTCATTTTTAAAAGTTTGTTTCTATGTCTATATTGGGTTTATAATTTTTTATTTATTAGCTTTTGTTTATTTAATTTCAATTGTATGTTTCTAATGTTTATCTGCATCACACACACATACATGCATATGCTGATATGTGAATTTCTTTCTCTATAGTGGAGCTGAACTGTGTTTGGGCTTGTCGTGAGCAGCTGGAACGCTCTTTGAAGTGCTTCACATGATTATTAACTCTCAAGCCTGCCAAGACTTTCAAGAAAAGACAATATCCATCATTACAACAATTTATGTTTCTACAGCCCTGCATCTCCATGTGAAGACAGCAAACATCTGGTCAAACCTGACAACTCTGACCTCCAGGAGAAGCTCACTAATGCAACAAACAATTATACAAGTGCACAAACACAGCCAAAACTCACAGTACATGTGTTCTTGTGTTTCCCAGGCAGAAACAAACCTCAGTCCTCCAGGGGGCGACAGAGTTCCTGCAGATTAAACCAGACTTTAGTTGCACATTTTTAATCAGTGATCTCATACAGTGTGATCATGTGTTTTTCTAGGCATGTTTTGCTATCCTGAAAGTAAAACACCTCCATAAAAGACCTTTAACCGTGCGTATTTAGTCAACACTGTTATCAAACTGAATTCAGTCAACATTGAAGTGAACTGTGATGGATAATGACACCATTATCTTATTGCTAACTAAAACTAATAAAAACTCATTAAAACAAATGAATAAATAAAACTCACCAAGCCAGCATTTCTCATTTTCTTTTTGTACAAAAAAATAATTAAAACTGAAATACAAAAAAATTATTAAAAAAAAAAATATATACAATTGAGGTCAAAAGTTTACAGCCTCCTTTCAGAATCTGCAAAATGTTAATTATTTTTACCAAAAATAAGAATATAAAAATAAGAGGGATCATACAGTATAAAATGCATGTAATTTATTTATTTTATTATTATTTTTTCCACAATAATTTTATTTAAAATCTTAGGAATTTTGTTGTGTATTTTCATCATCATTTTTTATATATATATATATCTATATGGTTTTTATACATTAATTTTATTAATTAAATTTTTTTCTATTTTCACTTTAATTTTAGTTCAAGTTTTAAGAATGTTGTTGTGTATTTTCATAATTTTTAGTAGTTTTTTTAAATGTCTATATGTTTTTTTTTTTTTTTTTCATTTTAAGTTTAGTTATAGTTTTGGTAATGTTGTATGTTTTTGTCATTTTTAAAAGTTTGGTTTTATTAATTTTTATTTATTAATTTCTATTCATTTAGTTTTCACTTTCAAATTTTTAGAGGTATGTTGTTGTGTATTTTCATAATTTTTAGTAGTTTTTTTAATGCCTATATGATTTTTATTTATTTATTTATTTATTATTTATTAAATATGCCTGTAGTTTTTATTAGTTATAGTTTCTTTTTTTAATTTTAGTTAAAGTTTTAGGAATGTTGTGTATGTTTTTTTTTAAATATGATTTAAAAAAAAATTATATTTAAATAGACATATTTTTTTAATATGTCTATATTCTTTTTTTCATTGTAATTTTAGTTTAATGTTTTTTATTTGTATTTTATTTTTTAAATATGCCTATAATAATTGTATTAGTTGTAGTTTCTTATTTTTCATTTAAATTTTAGTTATAGTTTTAGGAATTGTTGTGTGTTTTTGTCATTTTTAGTAGTTTTTTTTAATGTCTATATGTATATATATAATATATATAATGTCTATATATATATATATATATATATATATATATATATATATATATATATATATATATATATATATATATATATATATATATATATATATATATATATATATATATATATATATATATATATATAGACATTATATATATTATATATATACATATAGACATTAAAAAAAACTACTAAAAATGACAAAAACACACAACAATTCCTAAAACTATAACTAAAATTTAAATGAAAAATAAGAAACTACAACTAATACAATTATTATAGGCATATTTAAAAAATAAAATACAAATAAAAAACATTAAACTAAAATTACAATGAAAAAAAGAATATAGACATATTAAAAAAATATGTCTATTTAAATATAATTTTTTTTTAAATCATATTTAAAAAAAAACATACACAACATTCCTAAAACTTTAACTAAAATTAAAAAAAGAAACTATAACTAATAAAAACTACAGGCATATTTAATAAATAATAAATAAATAAATAAATAAAAATCATATAGGCATTAAAAAAACTACTAAAAATTATGAAAATACACAACAACATACCTCTAAAAATTTGAAAGTGAAAACTAAATGAATAGAAATTAATAAATAAAAATTAATAAAACCAAACTTTTAAAAATGACAAAAACATACAACATTACCAAAACTATAACTAAACTTAAAATGAAAAAAAAAAAAAAAAAACATATAGACATTTAAAAAAACTACTAAAAATTATGAAAATACACAACAACATTCTTAAAACTTGAACTAAAATTAAAGTGAAAATAGAAAAAAATTTAATTAATAAAATTAATGTATAAAAACCATATAGATATATATATATAAAAAATGATGATGAAAATACACAACAAAATTCCTAAGATTTTAAATAAAATTATTGTGGAAAAAATAATAATAAATAAATAAATTACATGCATTTTATACTGTATGATCCCTCTTATTTTTATATTCTTATTTTTGGTAAAAATAATTAACATTTTGCAGATTCTGAAAGGAGGCTGTAAACTTTTGACCTCAATTGTATATATTTTTTTTTTAATAATTTTTTTGTATTTCAGTTTTAATTATTTTTTTGTACAAAAAGAAAATGAGAAATGCTGGCTTGGTGAGTTTTATTTATTCATTTGTTTTAATGAGTTTTTATTAGTTTTAGTTAGCAATAAGATAATGGTGTCATTATCCATCACAGTTCACTTCAATGTTGACTGAATTCAGTTTGATAACAGTGTTGACTAAATACGCACGGTTAAAGGTCTTTTATGGAGGTGTTTTACTTTCAGGATAGCAAAACATGCCTAGAAAAACACATGATCACACTGTATGAGATCACTGATTAAAAATGTGCAACTAAAGTCTGGTTTAATCTGCAGGAACTCTGTCGCCCCCTGGAGGACTGAGGTTTGTTTCTGCCTGGGAAACACAAGAACACATGTACTGTGAGTTTTGGCTGTGTTTGTGCACTTGTATAATTGTTTGTTGCATTAGTGAGCTTCTCCTGGAGGTCAGAGTTGTCAGGTTTGACCAGATGTTTGCTGTCTTCACATGGAGATGCAGGGCTGTAGAAACATAAATTGTTGTAATGATGGATATTGTCTTTTCTTGAAAGTCTTGGCAGGCTTGAGAGTTAATAATCATGTGAAGCACTTCAAAGAGCGTTCCAGCTGCTCACGACAAGCCCAAACACAGTTCAGCTCCACTATAGAGAAAGAAATTCACATATCAGCATATGCATGTATGTGTGTGTGATGCAGATAAACATTAGAAACATACAATTGAAATTAAATAAACAAAAGCTAATAAATAAAAAATTATAAACCCAATATAGACATAGAAACAAACTTTTAAAAATGACAAAAACACACAGCAAAATTACTAAAACTATAACTAAAATTAAGGTGCAAAAAATGAAAAGAAGAAACTAATAAAAAACTATAGGCATATATAAAAAAACCAACTAGGAATTTTGAAAATACACAACATTCCTAAAACTTTAAGTAAAATTAAAGTGGAAAAAATTAATAAATAACTACTACTAATAAAAACTTTTTATAAATAAAAAAAGTTTTATATATACAGTATGTGCAAATAGAAAACTAAATTAAAGAGAGAGAGAGAGATAAATGTTATAAACGTAATATTAAAACTAGTAAATGAAAATGAATAAAAAAAATTATAAAGACACATAAAAAAACTTTAAAAATTATGAAAATACACAATGACATTACTAAAACTTATACAGATAACTACAATTAATAAAAAATAATAGGTATATTTCAAAGGTACAATTTACTTAAAATAACAATGCAAATAAAAAAACTAAACTTGAGAGAGAGAGAGACAGAGAGAGAGAGAGAGAGAGAGAGATAATAAATAATAAATAAATAATAAAAACTATAAAAAATTATGAAAATACACAACTACATTCCTAAAATTTTAACTAAAATTAAAGTGAAAACCGAAGAAACTAAAAGTAAATGAACAAAAAAATCATAAAAAAATAATAAAACCAATACAGACATAGAAACAAACTTTTAAAAATGACAAAAACACAACAACAAAATTGCTAAAACTTAATTTAAAGTGAAAAAAAGGAGCTACAACTAATAAAAACTATATGGCATATTTAAAAAAAATAATTAAAAGCATTATATATACAGTAACAAAAAACTACAAAAAATTATGAACATTCCTAAAACTAAAAACTAAAACCTAAAACTAAAACTTGAACTAAAATTAAAGTGGAAAAATAAATAAATAAATAAATAAATACATAAATAACTACAACTAATAGAAACTATAGGCATACTTAAAAAAATTAAATAATAAATAAATAAATAAATAAATAAATAAAGCTACAACTTTAAATAAACTTACAATGCAAATAGGGAACTAAACTAAAGTGAGAGAGAGATAAACATTATAAACCTAAAATTAAAGTTAAATAAACATAACTAATAAATAAAAATGAATAAAAACTATATAGACACATAAAAAAAAACTACTAAAAATGATGAAAATATAACAACATTCCTAAAACTATAACTAAAATTAAAGTGGAAATAAATAAATAAATAGCTACAACTAATAAAAACGTCTCTAGGTTACGTATGTTACTCTGGTTCCCTTC